>NC_091247.1:126971818-127274848 GCF_042477335.2 Ovis canadensis | reverse complement strand
GGGAATGGCTATCCACTTCAATATTCTTGACTGGAGAATTCCATGGACAGAGGAGCCTGGCAGGCTATGGTCCATGGGGTTCGTAGGGTCACAAAGGGTCAGACATGACTGGGTGACTCACACTCAGGTATCATGATGTCATGAAGAATATTAGGATAGAGACATTCAACAACTACCACTTCTGAAATGTGAAAATAAAGAAAATCATCCCTCCATTCCAATCCTAATATTAAATATCCATCATTTTCTATTATTTTATGAGACTGCTATAGAAAAATATGCTCGCAAGATGACTATGTAGGAGAAGCATGTTTTGTCAAGTAATACAGTCTTCATTTAACAGCATGATTTGGGGCTCACTATATCTGAATAAGGCTGTCTCATTCTACTGTGTTTGAAGTAAAATAATCACATTTAATATTCACTAAGATCATGGAAAAAGCAAGAGAGTTCCAGAAAAACATCTATTTCTGTTTTATTGACTATGCCAAAGCCTTTGATTGTATGGATCACAAGAAACTCTGGAAAATTCTGAAAGAGATGGGAATACCAGACCACCTGACCTGCCTCTTGAGAAATCTATATGCAGATCAGGAAGCAACAGTTAGAACTGGACATGGAGCAACAGACTGGTTCCAAATAGGAAAAGGAGGACGTCAAGGCTGTATATAGTCACCCTGCTTATTTAACTTATATGCAGAGTACATCATGAGAAACTCTGGACTGGAAGAAACACAAGCTGGAATCAAGATCGTTGGGGGAAATATCAATAACCTCAGATATGCAGATGACACCACCCTTATGGGAGAAAGTGAAGAGGAACTAAAAAGCCTCTTGATGAAAGTGAAAGAGGAGAGTGGAAAAGTTGGCTTAAAGCTCAACATTCAGAAAACAAAGATCATGGCATCCGGTCCCATCACTTCATGCGAAATAGATGGGGAAACAGTGGAAACAGTGTCAGACTTTAATTTTGGGGGCTCTAAAATCACTGCAGATGGTGATTGCAGCCATGAAATTAAAAGACACTTGCTCCTTGAAAGAAAAGTTATGACCAACCTAGATAGCATATTCATAAGCAGAGACATTACTTTGCCTACTAAGGTCCATCTAGTCAAGGCTATGGTTTTTCCTGTGGTCATGTATGGATGTGAGAGTTGGACTGTGAAGAAGGCTGAGCACCGAAGAATTGATGCTTTTGAACTGTGGTGTTGGAGAAGATTCTTGAGAGTCCCTTGGACTGCAAGGAGATCCAACCAGTCCATCCTAAAGGAGATCAGCCCTAGGATTTCTTTGGAGGGAATGATGCTAAAGCTGAAGCTCCAGTACTTTGGCCACCTCATGCAAAGAGTTGACTCATTGGAAAAGACTCTGATGCTGGGAGGGATTGAGGGCAGGAGGAGAAGGGGACAACAAGGGATGAGATGGCTGAATGGCATCACGGACTCGATGGACGTGAGTCTGAGTGAACTCCAGGAGTCGGTGATAGACAGGGAGGCCTGGCGTGCTGCGATTCATGGGGTCGCAAAGAGTCGGACACGACTGAGTGACTGAACTGAACTGAACTGAAGGACTGTGTACTACGCAATGCCCTAAGCATTCTTACAATGAACCACAGAGGTAGGTTCCATTACTTGCATACTGAAC
Source organism: Ovis canadensis (assembly GCF_042477335.2). Lineage (NCBI taxonomy): Eukaryota > Metazoa > Chordata > Mammalia > Artiodactyla > Bovidae > Ovis > Ovis canadensis. The sequence goes on along the minus strand of NC_091247.1, from coordinate 127,273,204 downwards.
TTTTCTACCCACATACTCACGTACTGATTTCATCTACTCTTCTTCCTTTAGCATGATTTATATGCTGAACTGACTTCCTTCCTTATATCTCCAATTCAAATTTTTCCATCTAAACTCAACCTTCATATATCTCACTGCCTTGGATGAGCCATAGGTTTTTCAGATTTAACAAACTGAACTAGCTTCTATCCTATTCAATAAAATTTGCTCCATAGCCTTTCCCTGCACAGTTAATGTGGACTCTTACTTTCTGCTTAATCAGACAAGATATCTTTGAGTTATCCATAAGTATATTTCCCATGAGCAATTCTCTCACAAAGCCTACGAGTTCTATTTTCCAAAATATGTTCTCAGATCTGACTTATTATTACTATCACCATTTCTACCATCTGGCGAAAGGCTTTTCTTAAACTCTTGGTGAATTTTTGCAATAACTTCCTAACAGGTCTCATTCTTCTTTCCTCACCTCATTTCAAGCTACTCTTAATACAACAACCAGAATGACCCTATGAAAACCTAAGTCCTAAGCAGGCCACAATTCTGCTCAAATCACTTTCACTGCTTCAAAACTCACTCAAATAAAGCTGGTCCCAGAAGTCACTTAAGGGGCCTTTAAGATCCCTACTTTGTCCTGCTCTTATACTACTCAGGGAGTTACACTTGCTACTCTGGTGGTGACTGCAGCCATAAAATTAAAAGATGCTTACTCCTTGGAAGGAAAGTTATGACCAACCTAGACAACATATTAAAGAGCAGAGACATTATTTTGCCAACAAAGATCCATCTAGTCAAGGCTATAGTTTTTCCAATAGTCATGTATAGATGTGAGAGTTGGACTGCAAAGAAAGCTGAGCGCTGAAGAATTGATGCTTTTGAACTGTGGTATTGGAGAAGACTCTTGAGAGTCCCTTGGACTGCAAGGAGATCCAGCCAGTCCACCCTAAAGGAAATCAGTACTGAATATTCATTGGAAGGACAGATGTTGAAGCTGAAACTCCAATACTTTGGCCACCTGATGTGAAGAACTGACTCATTTGAAAAGACCTGATGCTGGGAAAAATCAAAGGCAGGAGGAGAAGGGGATGACAGAGGATGAGCTGGTTGGATGGCATCACCGACTCAATGGAGATAAGCCTGGGTAAACTCCGGGAATTGATGATGGACGGGGAGGCCTGTCATGCTGCAGTCCATGGGGTTGCAAAGAGTCAGACATGACTGAGTGACTGAACTGAACTGAACTCCTGTCTTAGAAAGTCTTTCCTCTATACTTGTAAACCTTCTCCTCCAAATGCTGTATTCCCAGCGGAATCTTTCCTAATGTCCCTGTGGAAAGTTCACCTCCATGTATCCCTGCATTCCTTATCTGTCTCCTCATTTCTTCTTTTCCCTCAGAGCACTTCACTAACTTGTATGTGTTTTTGTTACTGTTGTCTGTTAAGTGTGTCTGCCTTCCCCCACTAAAATGTAAGGAGCATGACAGAAGGAATTTTTGTTTATGTTGTTCATTGTTCTTTCCTGAGTACCTAACACAGGGTCTGGCACATACTAGGCTCTTAACAAATACTTTCAAATGTTTGATCAAACTTGCCTCATGTAGCCAGAGGCAGAAGTGGAACTGAAACCCAGTGATCTGATTCCAGAGTCTCTGTCCTTACTCTTTGCACTGTACTTGTGAGATAACCTTTAGCTCATCTCCATCTCAATCCTGATCATCCTTTCTTTTCATCACTCCTCTCAGTAAGCTGGACCACTTCCCAGAATTTCTTCAGTGTTGCAACTCTGACCATACGTATAAATTGAATTAATGAAAAACAAATAATAAATAAATAAATAAATTGAATTAATGAATGCAGAATATTGTTATAGAGAGGTGGGTGTAAGAGGATATGTATTCCTGGAGGAGCTTAGAATGTGTCAATTAGGAAGATACCTGACTGTCTGTCAAGTCATGACAAAACTACATATGGTTCTGGAGCCAGTGCGTGTGTATATATGCTCCTGAAATACAGCCAGTAAACTCAGTAAATGGTTTCTAAGCAATAGAAAACTTTATATTTTACAGATTATCTGTAACATACACACAAAAACATTCTACTCCCACTCCCTCTAAATTGGCACTGATATTCCATAATATTCTACTCCCTAAACATAGACACACCTGTATAGGTTAGTATGAAAGCCAGGTTGACAGCATGTTTTATGCACTAGCTTATTTCTTGGCCAAAGATTTGTTTTCTGTCATGGAGACCAGGCTTTGGAGCTGTTTTTAATGCAGCATAATAGAACACATATAAAGAGATCTCAGCCAATTTAAAAAGTGAATATTGAACACCTTCTCTGTCCAAGGTGCAATGAGGCTAGAAAGAAGGGAAAACCATAGTTGTGTCCAGGAGTTTGCAATTTGGATGAGGAAAGAACACATTATAATAAATACATAAAATAATTATCAAATAACTGAGATGAATTATAATCCTGACTGGAGAAAATTAAAATAAAAAGATGAAACTATGAACCAAAGTAGTTAAGGAAGGCTCTGAGAAGGCATTAAAAAGAACACTTGGTAAGCACCTGCTCTGTGCCAGGTGCTTTGCATATATTGCCTCACTTAATCATCATAGTAACCATATGGGTCTGAATTATTATGTTACATTTCTAGGTGAGGAAATTGCATTGAGGCTAGTAGAGCAAGAATTTATTGCCAGGTTATTGCAACCATTTTGTATCTTTGGTTTGGCATTATGTTCCTGGCTGAAGATCCAAAATGATTATTTTCTGCCCTTTTTGAAACATCAACCTTAGCTGAAGGGCTTGGTAACAAGATAGGTAAACATAATTTCAACTGAATGTTGAATAATACTGGTAGGACTAAGAAGCTTCTACTCAAAATTCTGTGGCAACAAGAAGCTTCTATTCAAAAATGTGGGTCCTAAGGAGTTTTTCTGGAAGAGGAATGTCTTTACCGAATCTTGAGTGATGACAATGGTGATACTGTGATTTTTGAGACAGAGGAGCCTGCCAGAACAGAGGCATAGAATTCTGATACTGGATGACATGTATCTTAGTCAAAGTCATGCTAACTGTTATAACAAACCAACCTGAAAATGTATATTGGCTCAAACCTAATTCAATTTCATTTTTCTCATGCTCGTACTATCAAAGTAAGTGCACCTGATGTCAGAAGCTCTTCTGAAGGTGATGACTTGGGAACCCAGGGTCCTTCCATCTTAAATTTCCACCATCATCAGTGTGTGGGTTCCAAAGTCTTCAAACTTTTTGGCTTCAGGTTGGAAAAAGGGTAAGAAAACCTACACGTTTCCTTTCAGTGTTGGAAGCAACTGACCTTACTTCCATTTGCCTAGAACAACATGGCCACTCCTATCTGCAAGAGAGGCTGGGACTTTATATATATATATATATATATATATATATATATATATATATATATATATATATATGAAAAATTTATTTTCGTGCACACATTAGTGGTGTCTGCCAAAGTATATAAACTCTGTATTGCTGTGGAATAAAGTTCAGTGAGAAAGACAGGAACAGCCCCATCATAGATAACCTTTCACTTCATAATAAATTTCAGTTCCAATCAACAAACATTTATTGAGCATAGCCAGATACTGTATTTGGTAGTGAAAGTGAAGTCGCTCAGTCGTGTCTGACTCTGCGACCCCATGGACTGTAGCCTACCAGGCTCCTCTGTCCATGGGATTTTCCAGGCAATAGTACTGGAGTGGATTGCCATTTCCTTCTCCAGGGGATCTTCCCGACCCAGAGATCGAACCCGGGTCTCCCGCACTGTAGACAGATCCTTTACCATCTGAGCCACCAGGGAAGTTCAGTAATAGAGGGCAAATAAATCACACATTTGGCCTTCAAGGTGGTTATATTTTAGTAGGTTTATACTGAAAAGTACATTGGTAAGAAAAGCTTTGATTTTTATCTTGTAGGTGATGGAGACATAGGGAAGAGAGGAGCACTGAAGTAACGGGATGACATGACCTGACTGACTTCTATGTGTATCATTTAGAACAGCAAGCATGGTGTACTTGAGAGCAAAAGCCTAGAGGGAAACAGAAAATTTTGACTTAAAATAGGTAAGCGTGAGTGGAATGGAAAGAAAAAATGAAAAGTAAGAAGTGACAATTTACTACATGTGGAGAAGGAAGGAAAAGGCATAGATGACTAAGTTTCTGACTTGAGTAAGTGAGGGGATCACTTTACCAACATCGAAGGTGTGGAATGAGGCTTGCCAGGTGGCTCAGATTTGGTAAGGGATTCACCTTTGAATGCAGGAGTCAGACACGGGTTTGATCCTTGGATAGGAAAGATCCCCTGGAGAAGGAAATGGCAACCCACTCCAGTAGTCCTGCCTGGGAAATCCCGTGTACCAAGGTGCCTGGCAGGCTGCAGTAGTCCAAGGGGCCGAAAAGAATCAGACATGACTTAGTGACTAAACAACAGCAACAAACAATAACAAAGTATGGCATACATAAGGGAAATTTGATCTAGGAGATAGGATAATAGAGTGAATTCAATTTAAAGTTTAGTTTGAAATGCCTGTGAAACATTTAGCTGGAGATATTCATTTGAATCTTAAGCACAATGCAAAGAGCCCCCAGATATGCTTATGCCTCAATGCCTGGACATTTAAATGGTAAAAAAAAAAAAGAATTTTTATGCTAATCCACATGATAAAATGGACTTTGAGATAGGAATAAATTAAGATGCTTGAAATGGGGAGATTATCCTGGGTTACCCAAAATAATCCAATGAGCAGAGTGGCATCACAGGGGTCTTTGTAAGAAGATATCAGAGAGAGAAGATAAGAGGATGGAAGCAAAGATCAGAAAGGAGAGAAAATGATGCACTGTTTGCTTTGAATATGAAGAAAGGGCCCACAAGCCAAGGAACAGAGATTGGAAGAAGAGGTGGGAAAGGCAAGGAAGCAGATGCTCCTCTCCAACCTACAGAAGGAACAAGCCCTACCAACACCTTGACTTTAGCCCAGTGAAACTGACTTTAGACTTCTTACCTCTGGAACTGGAAGAGAATAACTTCATGTTGCACCAAGCCGTTAGAGGTTAGGACCATTATAGCAGCTGTAGGGAACTAGCACTGGCACACAGATTCACGTCCTAGGAATGAACATGCAAGTAAGTGACAGTTAAAACCAGGAAACTAGATGCACACCCAGAAAATGTGAGGAAAATATAGAGGATAGCATCCTGGGAATTACAAACCTTTCTGAAGAAAAATACTTCTGAGGATTGAGCGTACTTCTGATACTGATGAGTAGTACAGTATCAGATGGACCAGAAGATTATGGCATCATAGAACTCAAGGTTAAAAACAGAATCAGGATGAAAAGAAGTTATTAGGAGATTCAAACGCAGGGAAAAAAGTGTCCATAACTGAATGGACATAAATTTCTTGAATGGGAACATGTAGGTGTTAGGTTGGAAAATAGATTGGAAGAGGATATCAACTCAAAACATATATATTTGGAAGTATTAATGATTCTGGGGACCTTTCTGATTTGAAGTTTTCATGTTAAATCGGATTCAGGGCCTAACTCCACTATGGGGGTGAGATAGGGAGTGAAGAGGTTTCCCATACCTTCGACAAGCAATGTTCTAGACGCCAGCGGGGTGTCCTACAATTCAACTTAATTCTAACACTATCTACCTAGAGATAGCATCAGAGTCCACAAGTTAAGGGGTTAGAATTACTAGACTGACACCCCCCTCTCCACTCATTTCAGATGCCGTTTGCAAGCCTAAATTGTTACCTGTCCTTCTAACTGACCAGCTACAGATCAGAGGTTTCTAGTCTCCTCCTTGGATCTTAGACGCCAGTAGCCAAGTCCAGATTGTCACTTCTGAAGGAATGGCTATGAATCAGCGGTTCTCAAAACTGCCTCCTCTTGGTCAGTTAACATCCTAGGGAGGCTCACAGAATTCAGAAAAACATTTTACACACTAGCACCAGTTTATTCTGAAATGATATATATACCTCAAGAATAGCCAGATGGAAGAGATGTATAAAGCAAGGTTTAGGAAAAGGGCAATCACATTTCATGATCTCTCCAGGCGTACCACTCTCAAAGAATCTTCTTCTGTTCACCAACTCAGAAGGTCTCTGAACACTCTCCTTTGGGATTTTTACAGAGGTTTCTTTACAGTCAGGATTGATTAAATCACTGGATATTGGCTATTGACTCGCCTTCCAGCATTTCTCTGCTCCTGGGTTGGGGGTTGCGGGTGTGGTACTGAAAATTTCAACCCTCTGATCACCAAAGTGGTTCCCCTAGCAACCAGCCCCCATCCTTAGGTTTACCTAGCCGTATGTATCACGTGCATGCTAAGTTGCTTCAGTTGCGTCTGACTTTTTGCAACCCTATGGACTGTAGCCTGCCAATCTCCTCTGTCCATGGGATCTCCAGGCAAGAATACTCAAGTGGGTTACCATGCCCTCCTCTGGGGGATCTTCCCAACCCAAGGATCGAACCTGCATCTCATGTCTCCTGCACTGACAGGCAGGGCCTTTACCGCTAGCGCCACCTGGGAAGCCCCAAACTGGCCTAATAGTGATATGTTTACCTGGGGACTTTCCAAATGTTGCCTCATCAACATAACAAATGATACTTTTACTGCTCCTATCACGAGAGGTTCTGAGGATTTTAGGAGCTCCATGCCAGGAACTAGGTAGAAGACCAAATGTGTATTTCTTATTATAAATCACAATATCACACATATCAAGTTCAGGCTGTTGTTGTGTTTTTTGTTTTTTTTTTTAATCCTATTCTGTCCATCTGCATGGCATTCTAATGTTTCCAATAGATACTCCCTTTTCCTCTTTGTAATACAATTTACTTCACTGGATATGTAACTGATTTTTATTAAAAACCATGTAATGTGATACCTAAATTTGGAGTATTTTTATTCCAAACTTCTTAGAAAGTAAGGTTTTGTTCTACTTGAAGGAAGACAAACATGAAGAAGGCGGGGTTTCTGCGAGAGGAAGTAGCAGGCCGATTAACAGTGAGCTCTGAATAGGATGACAGTGCTTTTCATGGTGTCACAGCTCCTCTGCACTGAACTGACTTTGCATCATTTCCTTCACATGCTGGACTCTTTATGAAAGATAGGCTAGATATCATGATCTTCAATTTACATGTGCAAAACTACAGATCTGAGAGTTTGACCAACTTGCTCAAGGCCATAACTAATCAATAGCAAAACTGGATTTTAATCCCTACCTACTTCAGTCAAAATTCCAGTTCATTCCATTGTTCTATTCTATGTTGGTCTATAGGATGAAGCAAATAAGAGGGAAAGTGTATTTTATAGACAATAAATTATTGATCTGTCTCCCCTAAGGTGACATTTTATTAATAAAAGGAAAGTCTTCAATAATTTTTTAATATAATGAAAAGTTATATCATTATATTTTTTAATACTGATTAATTTTATTTGATTACTATAATGAGCTTCTCAATTGATATCTACTTGATGAGGATAAAACATAATTTTCACTATTACCACTTCTGTGACTTTAGCATTTGGTAACGGAATTTAATGTATGGAAAAGTATTTTAAACTTTATAAACTATTAAAAAATATAAACTGGGTATATATTCTGTAATATTCTCCCTAAGTTAATAACATGTGATCCTACTAGACTATACCTTTTATAAAAGCTATAATTATATGAAGTGTGCAACATATAATAATAAATTCTGACTTCCATATTTCTCAAATATTCCATACTTTTCTCTAAATGAAGTGTTTCCTCTATAAATGTTAACTGCTTTATTTTTTTCATGTTTTCCTCACTTTCAGAGATTTTCCTGCAATTTCACTTCAAGGATTGACGCAAGTGCAGCTGTGGTTTTTAAGGAGGTGTTTACACCACTTCTTGCACAAAGAGTTCATCCACCTTATTATACTCACATACTTCATGAATTAAAACAAGAATGACAATGGCAAATACATTCGACACCAAATAGGACTCCAGAAATGCAAACTACGTAAGGAAAAGTTGAAGTCAACCAAGTCAAAACAAAAATATAGGGAATATGCCTATATGACCTTTTGCTCAAATGAGTGTAAAGATGTTGAAGATTTTAGTCTCCAGCTAGATATAATATTGAATATATGCTTGGCATTGAAAAGACATTATTTTTAAAAACTGAAATGTAAAATTGAACGATTTACTTCTCTTTTCACAAATCACCATTTCCAATGAGTTTGGTATTCCTACATCCCATCCTTTGATTCAAGAAAGTGAATATAAAAGTTGCTCAGTCATGTCCAACTCTTTGCAACCCCATGGAATAGTCCATGGAATTCTCCAGGTCAGAATACTGGAGTAGGGAGCCTTTCCCTTCTCCAGGGGATCTTCCCAACCCAGGGATGGAACTCAGGTCTTCCACATTGCAGGTGGATTCTTTACCAACTGAGCTATCAGGGAAGCCTGCAGGGAAGAGCCTTTTGGTTCAAGAGGATCTTTTTAAAAACAGAAACATTTCATGCTCCTTTCCAATAACATGATTGATTGCCTCTGCTTCCCACAGATAAGATTAAAAGTATCTACTACAACATTCTCAAACCCTTTATGATCAATATGAGTTTTTATTCAGACTTACCTCTTATCTTTTCACTATGGCAGAATCATCATTGTATTTACTATACCCCAAAACATTGTAGATGCAATCAAATTATGTACATACTGTGTAAGAGCAAAGTGTCTGGCAACAACAACAAAGATATTTTTTATTAAAATCTATCAGAAATGTGTATCATTTTCTCTAATGCTTACTCACCTATTAGCCATGCCTCGCACACCAAGTGAGATGCAACCTCTATCTAAAACCATTCTATTTAGTCCGGGCTATTCAATCCCTGGGCACATCCTTGGTGGTCCAGTGATTAAGACTCCAGGCTTCCAATGCAGGGGGGATGGTGAACTTTAGTTGGTGAACCTTGGTTGGTGGACTTTAGTCCCACATACACCATGACACAGCCATGTCACAAGGCCAAGCAATGCTCAAACTTCTCCAAGCCAGGCTTCAACAGTATGTGAACCATGAACTTCCAGACGTTCAAGCTGGATTTAGAAAAGGCAGAGGAACCAGAGATCAAATTGACAGCATCCCTTGGATCATCAAAAAAGCAAGAGAATAGCAGAAAAACATATATTTCTGTTTTATTGATTATGCCAAAGCCTTTGACTGTGTAGATCACAACAAACTGTGGAAAATTCTTCAAGATATGGGACTATCAGATCACCTTATCTGCCTCCTGAGAAGTCTGTATGCAGGTCAAGAAGGAACAATTAGAACAGGACATGGAACAACAGACTGGTTCCAAATTGGGAAAGGAGTACGTCAACGCTGTATATAACCCTGCTTATTTAACTTTTATGCAGAGTATATCATGCGAAATGCCAGAGTGGATGAAGCACAAGCTGGAATCAAGATTGCCAGGAGAAATAACAATAACCTCAGATATGCAGATGACACCACCCTTATGGCAGAAAGCAAAGAACTAAAGAGCCTCTTGATGAAAGTGCAAAAGGAGAGTGAAAAAGCTGGCTTAAAAGTTAACATTAAATTCCATATATATGTGTTAGTATACCATATTGGTGTTTTTCTTTCTGGCTTACTTCGCTCCGTATAATCGTCTCCAGTTTCATCCGTCTCATTAGAACTGATTCAAATGTATTCTTTTTAATGGCTGAGTAATACTCCATTGTGTATATGTACCACAGCTTTCTTATCCATTCATCTGCTGATGGACATCTAGGTTGTTTCCATGTCCTGTCTCGTGGCAGATTCATGTCAATGTATGGCAAAATGAATACAGTATTGTAAAGTAAAATAAAGTAAAAATAAAAATTAAAAAAAAAGTTAACATTAAAAAAATGAAGGTCAATGGCATCTGGTCCCATCACTTCATGGCAAATAGATGGGGAAACAATGGAAACAGTGACAGACTTTATTTTGGGGGGGGGGCTCGAAAATCACTACAGATGGTGACTGCAGCCATGAAATTAAGAGACACTTGCTCCTTGGAAGAAAAGCTATGACCAACCTAGACAGCATATTAAAAAGCAGAGACATTACTTTCCTGACAAAGATCCATCTAGTCAAAGCTATGGTTTTTCCAGTAGTCATGTATGGATATGATAGTTGGACTCTAAAGAAAGCTGAGTGCTGAAGAATTGAGGCTTTTGAAGTGTGGTGTTGGAGAAAACTCTTGAGAGTCCCTTGGACTGCAAGATCAAACAAGTCAATCCTAAAGGAAATCAGTCCTGAATATTCATTGGAAGGGACTGATGCTAACGCTGAAAGTCGAATACTTTGGTCATGTGATGCAAATAACTGACTCCTTGAAAAAGACCTTGATGCTGGAAAGGATTGAAGGCAGGAGGAGAAGGGGATGACATAGGATGAGATTGTTGGATGGCATCACCAACTCGATGGACATGAGTTTGAACAGGCTCCAGGTGTTGGTGATGGACAGGGAAGCCTGGCGTGCTGCAGTGCATGGCATCACAGAGTCGGACGTGACTGAGCAACTGAACTGAACTGATTCCCTCCCTCTGTCCTCTCATCAATTCTCTAATGGAACACATCATGCATTTCATTGAAAGCTTATGGCTACCTCTCTGTTTCCCTCATTGGACTGTGAGTTCTATGAAAATAGGTACCATGTCATCTTCTTTTACCTCAGATCCCTAAAGCTCAACATCAGTTCAGTTCAGTTCAGTCGCTCAGTCGTGTCCGACTCTTTGCGACCCCATGAATTGCAGCACACCAGGCCTCCCTGTCCATTACTAACTCCCGGAGTTCACTCAGACTTACACCCATCAAGTCAGTGATGCCATCCAGCCATCTCATCCTCTGTTGTCCCCTTCTCCTCCTGCCCCCAATCCCTCCCAGCATCAGAGTCTTTTCCAATGAGTCAACTCTTCACATGAGGTGGCCAAAGTACTGGAGTTTCAGCTTTAGCATCATTCCCTCCAAAGAAATCTCATTGCTGATCTCCTTCAGAATGGACTGGTTGGATCTCCTTGCAGTCCAAGGGACTCTCCAGAGTCTTCTCCAACATCACAGTTCAAAAGCATCAATTCTTCGATGCTCAGCTTTCTTCACGGTCCAACTCTCACATCCATACATGACCACTGGAAAAACCATAGCCTTCACTAGACGGACCTTTGTTGGCAAAGTAATGTTTCTGCTTTTCAATATGCTATCTAGGTTGGTCATAACTTTTCTTCCAAGGAGCAAGTGTCTTTTAATTTCATGGCTGCAATCACCATCTGCAGTGATTGCTGCTGCTGCTGCTGCTAAGTCGCTTCAGTTGTGTCTGACTCTGTGCGACCCCATAGACGGCAGCTTACCAGGCTCCCCCGTCCCTGGGATTCTCCAGGCAAGAACACTGGAGTGGGTCGCCATTTCCCTCTCCAATGCATGAAAGTGAAAAGCGAAAGTGAAGTCGCTCAGTCGTGTCCGACTCTTAGCGACCCCATGGACTGCAGCCAACCAGGCTCCTCTGTCCATGGGATTTTCCAGGCAAGAGTACTGGAGTGGGGTGCTATTGCCTTCTCCTCTGCAGTGATTAGTACTACTCAGTTTTAACTCCATATCTCAAATTTTGTCTTGATGGAATCCAAAATCTTTTGGATTTTGGAAAAATGATATGGTCCTATGATATGTAATCTATAAGAGCACACCCAGTTTTCAGGGACTGGATCCTGTAATCACCATTATATTTCTGAAGTAAAACAGTTTGATACTCATTAGTGTTATTTACCAAATATATGCCCATTCCTCTTCCCTTTCAGGCACAGGGTAAGATTATACATCTTGTGATTGGGAAAAGCCATCTGGCTAGTTTTGCTTGTGAGTGGAAGTGATGTGTGTCATTTCTAAATTCAACTATTAATTGTTAAAGTGAGATTGTCCATAGCTCTCTGCCCTTCTAGCATGACAGCCAGTGGTATTTGATGTGGTAGACAGTCCGCCAGCTTGGGTTCTTCAGTGATTATACCAAACCATAGAGGATGTGTTGTTTCAAAGTCAATATATTTGGATATTGTTTATTACTACAGCATAACCTAACATATATAGGTAAATATTCATACTAAATCAATAAAGTTACTATTTTATCTGCTTGTTTCATAATATTACATATGTAAATGGTAAGAAAAATAAAATAATATAGATCCAGTAACATTTATCTTTTGCTTTTATTTTATGCAAGGGACTAGAAGCAAAAAGGAGAGCAACTAGTCTAAGATCACAAAATTAGGAAGTAGATCACATCCGGACAATCTGACCTCAGAACCTATGCTCTTAACAACTATATTACAGGATTGATGCAGTAATTCCCAACCTAAGGAAACAAAAATACCCACTAACATTTCTTTCATTCTGTCTGTCCTGCGTCGCATTTGTCACTGCTGCTGTGCTATGCTTAGTCGCTCATTCGTGTCCTACTCTTTCCAGCCCTAAGGACTGCAGCCCTCCAGGCTCCTCTGTCCATGGGGATTCTCCAGGCAAGGATACTGGAATGGGTTGCCATACCCTCCTCCAGGGGATTTTCCAAACCCAGGAATTGATCTGGGGTTTCCTGCAGTACAGATGGATTCTTTACCATTTGAGCTGCCAGGGAATCCCTCATTTGTCATTACCTTAATTATTTTTTGGATCCCCACTGAAACTCTCTTTGAATTTTTTGATCCTGAGTGGTTGATTCCAAAATTTCTAAAAGAATCAGCATCAGAGAAAAACTGCTTAACCCAACAATACTATATCTGTATACATACCATTTCTATGTTGCTGATCCATATTTTGCCCGTCATTAAATACAAAGTTTATATTTTCAGAAAGTATGTCACAGACACCCATCTTTCCATTTCAAAATGCCTTTCAAGAAACACTTAATTCCATTGAATGCATAATAATAAAGTAATAGTAGCTACTACTTATAAACACATGATATCTGCCAGATGTAATACTAGGCATTTTGCATTCATTACATCACTTGGTCTGTACCACAGGTTTTCAAGTTCCGTATTCTTAAGTTTATTTTACAGATGAGGCAATAGACTCTGCACGATTTAGTATTAATAATTTACTCAGAGATAGAGCAGTTATTTCAAATGAGATCAGGCCAGCCTGAAAGTATGTGTTCTGCATTCTACAAGATATCAGGTATTTGCATCACGATTTCACAGGTAAACAGGCCAGAAGCATCAATATTCCACATAAGGGTTTTGGAATTTTCCTTTTTTTTTTTTTTTGTATCTTGAGAAAAATATCATAATGGTTGATACAAAAGTGCATTGCATTCCAGTATATATTTTAAAAATGAGAGAATTAATAAATATTGTCTCAGAAAACTGTAACAAATCAATTTATACAATATTGTGGCACATAAACTGGGAAATTGTGGTTTGATTGATTTAAGAGTTTATATTATAAAATTCAAATTTACAGTGAGGCATCTCAAGGAGGCACAATCATTTCTTGAGCAACAAACCAGGTACTTTTCATTTCAAAATGTAGCCCATATAAATATTCCTGACACAAAGACATACGGTCTTCCTAGCTCTTTATAGGAAAAGTATTTTTCAGCATGTGTTTTCTGTAGCTGATCAGCATCAACCAGCTCCAGTGCATATTACACTCTTAAGAGCTTTGATGAATTCAGTTTAAGTACATCCTGATGAAAAGATGCTCAACGTTGCTAATTATTAGAGAAAGGCAAATCAAAACTAAAATGAGGCACCACCCCATATCAGTCAGAATGACCATCGTAAAAATGTCTAAAAATAACAAGTGATGGAGAGGGTGTAGAGAAAAGGGACTCCTCCTACTCTACAGGTGAGAATATAAATTAGTGCCCCCAGTATGAAAAATAGTATGGATGTTCCTTAAAAAACTAAAAATTGAGTTGCCATATAACCCAGAAATCCTACTCGTGGGCATATGTCTGGATAAAACCATAATTTGAAAAGATACATTCACCCCTATGTTCACAGGAGCACTTTTTACAATAACCTAGATGTTCATTGACAGATGAATAGAGAATATGTGGTATAGATAGATCGATAGATACACATACAAAGGAATATTAGTCACAAAAGAAGAAGGAAACAATGGCATTTGCAGCAACATGGGTGGACCTAGAGATGATCATACTAAATGGAGTAACTCAGAGAGAGAAAGCCAAGCACCAAACCACATGAATCTCTCCGTGTTTCTCCATGGCGCAGTTGGTAAAGTATCCACTTGCCAACGCAGGAGGTGCAAGAGACACAGGTTTGATTCCTGGGTTGGGAAGATCCCCTGGAGAAGGAAATGGCAACCTGTTTCAGTATTCTTGCTTACAAAACTCCATGGACAGAGACGTTTGGCAGGCTACAGTTCATGGGGTTGGAAAGAGTCAGACATGACTAAGCGACTCAGCACACACACACATGCGTGAACCTATGAAACAGAAAACATCTCACTGTCAAGGAGAACAGACCTTCTGTTGTCAAGGGGGACTTGAGGTGGGGGAAGGATGGAGTGGAGTGGAAGACTGGGGTCAGCAGATGCAAATTATTATATACAGAATGGATACATAACAAAGTCTTATTGTGTAGCACAGAGAAATATATTCAATATCCTGTGATAAATAATAATACAAAAGAATATAAAAAAGAAAACACACACACGCATGTAACTGAATCACTTTGCTGTACATATTAGAAATTTACACAATGTTGTAAATCAACTGAATTTCAACTTTTAAAAAAGGTGCATATTATTTTTAAAAATTCATCCATTGCACAATTTAAAAGATGGTTTGGTAGAGAATATGACAACACCTATACCAAGAAATCTGTTTCTAAGAAATTGTGGTGGTTATCAGCAGACACTGCCTAGTTTTCCTTAGGAATAAAATCTAAGCAATCAACTCCAGAAACACTCATGTCTAAGAGAACACCAGAAGCAGCAAAAATCCCCTCACAAGAGCAATAAAATACCTTTCCAAAGAAACCAAATCCAGATTCCATACCATAATTCAGGCAGCACAGCCCATCATAAACAAAAATTCATTATGCCTGCTGTGTGGAAAAATGTTAAGCAAGAAGAAATAAACAGAATGTTTTAACAAATCATATTAGCCAAATGAAAAAAAATAAAAAGGACAAAGCCACAGTTCTGAATGAGTCTGCCAATAAAGCTTACAACTGAGCCAAAATTTGGAAGAAATCTAAACATAGCCAGACCAAGTCTGAGTCTTCCTAAGACATTATATTCTGGGGTTTTTTTCCTTTCAACTATTTCCTTTAGATTTACGGGGAAAACCTTGACCAGATCTAGAGCTGTAATATTAAACACACACAGAATGAATCTGAGCCTAAACTGAGGATGCAATCGAATGAAATTTAAAGACATGAAACAGAGCATCATTCTCATACAAGAGTTACAAAACACCTAAAGAGAAGATGAAAATGTTTGCAGTTCTAGAATGCTGCCTTTAGAAAAATCTAAAAATGGTTGTTATCATCCAGTCCTCCATCCATGTGCAAAAGCATGAGTAGATGCATTATGAATATTCTTCAGAAGTTCAGTGGCATGTTCATCATTGTTATTCTTGTGATAAAATGTCCTGGTCTATGCAGCCAGTGCAATAAAAAAAATTTTTTTTTATTTGGCATAACCCACACAATAACAAAGAGCTGCCTAAGAAAATCTAAAGAAAAATGAAAACTCCCGTCATGAAATAAAATCTGTAATTTGAGGAATAAGGCAATCATTTGGTTCTCTTCTGCCCTGGTACTTTGGTCAGGTACTCCCTGCCTAAGGCAAGTTGACAGATATAAACTGACTTCACTCCATGGCTGAGAAGGTCCTCTTCATGTGCTGGTCATTGTCCCACAGCTGTGATCTTGCAAGAGGAAGGAGATAAAGTGAGGAGGAGAAAAACGGAGAAATGAAAAGAGGACACTTTAAAGAAGAGGGTAGAATCCAACTGCTTCACCTCTGCTGGGGGGATTGGAAAGTTAGGCAAATCTTTCTTTCTTGGGGAATGTTTCTTACACGTGTGTACAAGAACAAGCTGGGCTGCAGAGTCAGGCTAAGTGTATCTTTGTGAAATATTCTTAACCACCATTTTTAACACCGTTTACTACTGGAGATATTAAGTTGCAATTAACCAAATCACTTAACCACCATTTTTAACACCGTTTACTACTGGAGATATTAAGTTGCAATTAACCAAATCATGATGTTTTTAGAACACAATGCCATTAGAAACTGTCGTATATATTAAACGGAATAGTGGAAAGCCTTGGACAAAACACTTTCAAGGTATTATTGAAAGTATTGAAACAGATCTGAACAGTATTGAAACAATTGAAACAGATCTCTTTATATTCACAGTAGGGACTCTAAAAGAAACAAAAGATGAATCATCCAAAAATTATAATTGATTAGATGATTATACAAAAGCTGTGTCACATTCTTCAGTGTAGACTTTTAAAAATACTGTTCCAAATACTGAATTCATTGCTCATGGAAACATTTTTGAAATAGATATGTGCTTTGAATCCATCTGTGTTTCTTTGCACTTCATAACTGTGTGTATTCAAGTGATCTTAAAGAGGGAAAGACAAAACAGAGAAAATGAACGAAAAATGTGTAGTGCGTCTTGCCCTCACACGCGTCTTATCACTTAGGACACTTCCTAAGACAAGTCTCTCTCTCTTTCTTGTCCCTTCTTCTCACTTTTCCCTTTTATACTCTGAACCTCACCCATTTTATTTAAATCATTGTTCTCTGATCTCCCTTTCTAAAAGAAGAAAGAGGGTGGATGGTGGAGGGAAACAGAGTACAGAAGGGAGAAATTCAATTAAGACCATGAAACTCTGAAAATCAGAATTGCTAGAAAGAAACACGGGTGTCATCATGCAGATAAAAACTGCAAATATCTGTATGTTCATTATGGTCTTAGTTCTAAACTGGGGAGGGGGAGGGTAGTTATCGAGTCAATTTTTGAAGGCAATTTTTTTAACTCCCCAAGCCTGATTTTTAGGGAATGTATAGTTTTATTTTCTTCTTCGGTGTCCTCTTTCTCACCAGAAATGCTAACAAGTTGAAATAAGGATTTGAGTTTTCTCTTTCTTCAGTCCCTACAATAAAATAAATACATGTGTGCTTGTGTTTGTGTGTGTGTGTTTATGTATGTAAATTGTGAAGAAACAGTGAGTCTACAGTGAAGAATTACACTTAAAAAATTAGACTCAAAAAAGCTGATACACGGTTAATTCATAAATATTATAGGACATGGCTTGTGCACAATATTTTATTCTTATAATTTACCAGCCTTATTCTGAAACACAATAAGTTTTGAAGATTACTGAATTCAGTAAAAAAAAAAAAAGGTAGTAACCTTGTTTATTGCCTGTTTATTATCAGACTTACTTATTTGCCTAAACTTTTTTAATTGCTTATTTTAAATTTATTTTTAATTGGGGGAATGCTTAAACTATAAAAATTTGTTTTGAAAAAGGCTAAAAGAAATGTACTCATCAATATGCAGCTAAGACTAACTAAGATTTCCTCTTTAGGTTTTAAAAATCCTAGAAAACAAAGACCTGATTATTTATTTTCATGACATCTACTATTTCACATCCTTTAAATGCTATCAGAATAAAAATTATAGCAATGAATCTTTTTCAGACTAACAGCTAAATATTCCAGCTAGAATAGACATTCTTTCTTCCATGTGTTCTTCAACAAAAGCGTTCCTTATACTGTACTCAAGGCTGACAGATTCTAGTTAATTTACCGAAACTGAAATGTCTATATTTATATTATTAATAAATCATGTATGCTTCCATAGGCACAGAAACAAATATTTTGCTGTTTGATTATATGTATCAAGGAATCACAAATTTTTAACTTAGCCAGATTACACTAGAGATTTCAGTGATGATTCTTTATAAGCAAATGCAATGTGGAACTACTTACAAGAGGAAACATTCAGAATTAGAATAAAAAGGAAAGACGAGGATTGCTTTTTGAATACACTTCTTTACCAAATAATCTATGCTATTTTTAATTTTTCTATATCCTGTTTGGGGAAAAATGTTTGGTTTTTTTATGCTTTGCAAATAATATACAAAGTTGTGTTTTCACATGTAATATGAAATCAGATTACTGAAAAAATAATTACACTGAATAAATGTTTCATATAACAAAAATTTTAAACTTTTGAGCTATTTCTTCACTTTAAGTTATGCAGGCATATTGCATAATTTGTGCTAAGAATAAAAACCTGAGTTGGTTAAATTAATCAAACAATTATCCTAACCTGATATTCTGTTGTTGTTGTTGTTGTTGTTTAGTCATTAAGTTGTGTCTGACTTTTTAGCAACCCCATGGATTGTGGCCCACAAGGCTCCTCTCTCTATGGGATTTTCCAGGCAAGAATACTGGAGTGAGTTACCATTTCCTTCTCCAGGGGATCTTCCCAATCCAGGGATCAAACCCAAGTCTCTTGCACTGGCAAGCTAATTCTTTACCACTAAGCCACCTGGGAAGCCCAATTTAATATTGCACTCTGTATTTTAGAAAGAAAATCAATATAATTTTAAAATTTCTTAGAACTGGAAATATCTCCTTGTATTTACATTTTCATTAAATGCCCACACTAATAATTCTAAAACTTTGCATTATCTATATAATTGTCATTCATTTATTAGCATTCTAATTTTTAATAGCAATTTTTAATTGTTACTTTGGGTAACAAAATATATTTAAACATTAGAATATATACATATGCAAAAAGTTTTTATATTCAGATTACATAGATATGAATACATAGAGAATAAGTATAAAGATACAAATGTAATTGTTCATAAACTCCAGTGTTCACAGATCTCCTGCCAGAGGCACAAACATAAACATGCTACCCTACAAATGCATCCACTCACATGCATATTTCTTTCCTCTTTTTCTCTTCTTCCTTTTCATTCTATTCTTTACCCTGCCTGCAAACGTGTGCTTATGATAGATCAATACATAAATACACTTTTAGATGGTTTTTACTTATCAAAGTACTAGAGTACTTAGATGGATTTAATATATTTTAGAAGTTGTAAAGTGGAAGCCTTTAAATAGATAAGGAGGATCTGTATCATTTTTATATCTATATTCATAGGTATAGTGTGTATACAATGATATGCATGGACATCCAGAGAGCACATGTTACCAATTAAAAGTTACATAAACTTAAATCTAAGTAAAATCTTCAAAGCTTATTGGCCTATGAAAAATGTACATTGCTTTTAATTCAATGAAGAAGGCAAAAACTACTTTCCATAAATAAGCACAAGAATTCTATATTTATTTTTTTCCATAGATCTATAAAGTCAGGGAGGGGAATAGGCAAAAAATGAGCTATTCTCAATTTTTGCTAAGTATAACCTAAGAACTAATCATTAATATAGTAGTGTCATAACACTTTCCTTTGTAATCGGGTATCAGATTTCTTGCTGACACTTGTTTATGGTCTTTCTTTTTTTTGGTTACTCTTAACTCAAAATTTTAATTTTGAAATCAGAATGCAAACATTCACTTATTTATAGAATACGCTTCTAGGCCCCTCCTAAATAAAAAGAACTCTATGAAATGCTAAAGTATTTTAAAAACACTCCCTGTAGAATGTATAAAATCCAGCAAAGGAAACATTTGCTTGTTCGGCTAATTCTAACGCATGAAGTAATGGAGGTCTGATCAAAGTGTAGCGGGAGCATTTGAGAGACAGTGAGGAGTTCCAACTGGGGGCTGAAAAGCTGGAGACTTCACAGATATCTTTTTTAAGAAACAGTAGCAGCTGATTTCAAAGAAAATGTCATAACTTGAAATTTACAAAAATGTCAGGGAACCATGGCATGTCATAACAAACAAGACACAGAGTGATGCTGTCTAGTCATATAAACCAGTTTGATGTTTGGACTGACTTAATCAGTGAGGTCACGAGAAAAAGAGAAGGGTGTACTCTATGATTGACATGACTGGCACAGACAAAACAGTACCCTGGTGTGTGTGCATAAAGAATCAGTGTGCATCTGTGTATCCACCGCACGAGCCAATCATGTAGGTGACAGAAGTGACTATGGTGATGTACTTAAGGACCAGATTGCTCCTTACCCTGCAATGCCCCTGAAAAAAGAGATGAAAATGGTAAAAGGAAAAATAGAATGATTATTGCTAAGGAAATACAGAGAGGGATTATACAGTTAGGAGTGGAGAGACAGAGGGTCAAAGGTTAAAGAAAAGCAAGATTTAGCAAAATGAAAGGAAAGCGGCAAAGAAGAAAGAACAAGGAGGGAGGGAGGGAAAAATGTATATCAATCAACACAGAGAGAAACATGCTGAAATCCTGAGGAAAGATGAAGGTGAACATCTTTAAGTGCTATGTGTTGGGGAAGAGGGAAGAACAGGTGAGCTTATGCCCACAGACAACAGGGCTCACATTAAAATGTTGACTTTGATTGTGTGTTTCTGGAAAAATTTTCTGTTTATTTATGCTAGTCTGGGAAGCCTTTGGAAAGACAAGTTTTATGTTTAAGCACTTTAAAATTTCTATTACCATTATCCATGGAAAATGCACATACAAATATTGAATAAAAATGAACCACGCAAAGATGTTTAATAAAAGAATTTGAAGGAAGCTATTTCATCTTAAGTTTGTTGTCTTTTGGCTTATGGTGATAAGGAATGAAAAATACTGTCATTTGAACAAGCAAGTGAAGTGCCAACTGCCAAGCCTGTTTCGGTCCCATAGAATTTATTGCTCCTCTTTTTTCAGCATCGTACCCTACCTAGAGCATTCTACCTGTGTTCATAAATGAGCTGTAGAAACTTCGCCTTTTTATTTTTTTGGTATTTTGACATAAAAATGAATTTGATATAATAATCATTAAATTAGAATACATGCCATTATTTTCAAGGGCTATTTTGTACTGAGCTCATCTACTATGTAATCAGCAAAATATCAAAATTTACAGATTTGGGAGTGCTCTTCAAAGACAATATTTATGTAACTGATCACACAGAGCACAGCCTTGTCTAACTCAATAAAACTAAGCCATGTCTGTGGGGCCACCCAGGATGGGTGGGTCATCGTAGAGGAGTCTGACAGAATGTGGCCCACTAGAGAAGGGAATGGCAAACCACTTCAGTATTCTTGCCTTGAGAACCCCATGAACAGTATGAAAAGGCAAAATGATAGGATACTGAAAGAAGAACTCCCTGGGTCGGTAGGTGCCCAATATGCTACTGGAGATCAGTGGAAAAATAACTTGAGAAAGAATGAAGGGATGGACTCAAAGCAAAAACAATACCCAGTTGTGGATGTGACTGATGATATAAGCAAGGTCCGATGCTGTAAAGAGCAATACTGCATAGGAACCTTGAATGTCAAGTCCATGAATCAAAGCAGATTGGAAGCGGTCAAACAGGAGATGGCAAGAGTGAATGTCGACATTCTAGGAATATCCTTTTGAACTGTGGTGTTGGAGAAGACTCTTGAGAGTCCCTTAGACTGCAAGGAGGTCCAACCAGTCCATCCGAAAGGAGATCAGTCCTGGGTATTCATTGGAAGGATTGATGCTGAAGCTGAAACTCGAATACTTTGGCTACCTCATGCGAAGAGCTGACTCACTGGAAAAGACTCTGATGCTGGGAGGGGTTGGGAACAGGAGGAGAAGGGGACAACAGAGGATGAGATGGCTGGATGGCATCACCGACTCGACAGATGTAAGTTTGAGTGAACTGCAGGAGTTGGTGATGGACAGGGAGGCCTGGCGTGCTGCGATTCATGGGGTCGCAAAGAGTCGGACACAACTGAGCGACTGAACTGAACTGAACTGATGTAACGTTAGATGGCATTCAACAGATACATGCTAATTCATAGAGAGCACTGTTCTATTCCTGCTTCCAGAACTGGTAGAGTTGATGTTGGTGTATGTACTCTCAACTGAGAACTTCAGATGTAGAATAAATTTTTTTAAATTATTTTTTAATTGGAGGATACTAGCTTCATAACATTGTGTTGGTGTCTGCTGTACAACAGTGTGAGTCAGTCATAAATATATATATATGTATATATATATAGGAGATATATACATATGTGTACATATATATCTCCACACTCTTGGACATCCCTCCCATTCTCACCCTCCAACTCATCCCTCAAAGTCATTGCAGAGCATGAGGAGGCTACACTCCCTGAGCTATATAGCAGGTTTCCATCAGTTATCTACCTTTTAATTTCCTTTAAAATGTGCAAATATAATTTTCCCTTAAAAAACTAGAAATGGAATTACTGTGAAAAGATAAATACAGTTTAAATATATGTATATGGAAGGGGATGACCAAGGATGAGATGGCTGGATGGCATCACAGACTCGATGGACATGAGTCTGAATGAACTCTGGGAGATGGTGATGAACAGGGAGGCCTGGCGTGCTGCGATTCATGGGGTCAGAAAGAGTCGGACACGACTGAGCGACTGAACTGAACTGAACTGAACTGAAACCTGTTTACAGAAGAATTACAGATAATAAGTGTAGAAGAAATGAAGGAAATAGAAATTCACCACTAGAACACCACAGTAATGATGACCACAGGCAAGATCCATGAATGAACACTATAATTAGAGATGAAACTTTAAGGAAAAACAGGATATTTGTATATCCTCAAAGTACCTCCTCCAATATTTATTAATTTCTGTGGTGGTTTTAATGTATGTCCACAAATCCTTTGAGCTTCTTCCTCCCAGGAGGTAGAGTTTAATTACCCTCACAAACAGAGTATGGTTTGGTAAAGATCAAATCCCTTATGATTATACAGTGGAAGTGAGAAATAGATTTAAGGGACTAGATCTCATAGATAGAATGCCTGATGAACTATGGACTGAGGTTCGTGACATTGTACAGAAGACAGGGATCAAGACCATCCCCATGGAAAAGAAATGCAAAAAAGCAAAATAGCTGTCTGGGGAGGCCTTACAAATAGCTGTGAAAAGAAGAGAAGTGAAAAGCAAAGGAGAAAACGAAAGATATAAGCATCTGAATGCAGAGTTCCAAAGAACAGCAAGAAGAGATAAGAAAGCTTTCCTCAGCGATCAATGCAAAGAAATAGAGGAAAACAACAGAATGGGGAAGACTAGAGATCTCTTCAAGAAAATTAGAGACACCAAGGGAACATTTCATGCAAAGATGGGCTCGATAAAGGACAGAAATGGTATGGACCTAACAGAAGTAGAAGATATTAAGAAGAGGTGGCAAGAGTACATAGAAGAAATGTGCAAAAAAGATCTTCATGACCCAGATAATCATGATGGTGTGATCACTAATCTAGAGCTAGACATCCTGGAATGTGAAGTCAAGTGGGCCTTAGAAAGCATCACAGCGAACAAAGCTGATGGAGGTGATGGAATTCCAGTTGAGCTAGTTCAAATCCTAAAAGATGATGCTGTGAAAGCGCTGCACTCAGTATGCCAGCAAATTTGGAAAACTCAGCAGTGGCCACAGGACTGGAAAAGGTCCAATCCCAAAGAAAGGCAATGCCAAAGAATGCTCAAACTACCACACAGTAGCACTCATCTCACATGCTAGTAAAGTAACGCTCAAAATTCTCCAAGCCAGGCTTCAGCAATACGTGAACCATGAACCTCCAGATGTTCAAGCTGGTTTTAGAAAAGGTAGAGGAACTGGAGATCAAATTGCCAACATCTGTTGAATCATAGAAAAAGCAAGAATGTTCCAGAAAAATATCTGTTTCTGCTTTATTGACTGTCCCAAAGCCTTTGACTGTGTGGATCACAAGAAACTCTGGGAAGTTCTGAAAGAGATGGGAATACCAGACCACCTGACCTGCCTCTTGAGAAATCTGTATGCAGGTCAGGAAGCAACAGTTAGAACTGGACATGGAACAACAGAATGGTTCCAAATTAGGAAAGGAGTACATCAAGGCTGTATATTGTCACCCTGCTTATTTAACTTCTATGCAGAGTACATCATGAGAAACAGTGGGCTGGAAGAAGCACAAGCTGGAATCAAGATTGCCGGGAGAAACATCAATAACCTCAGATATGCAGATGACACCACCCTTATGGCAGAAAGTGAAGAGGAACGAATAAGCCTCTTGATGATAGTGAAAGAGGAGAGTGAAAAAGTTGGCTTAAAGCTCAACATTCAGAAAATGAAGATCATGGCATCTAGTCCCATCACTTCATGGGAAATAGATGGAGAAACAGTGGAAACAGTGTCAGACTTTTTTTGGGGGGGCTCTAAAATCACTGCAGATGGTGATTGCAGCCATGAAATTAAAAGATGCTTGCTCCTTGGAAGAAAAGTTATGACCAACCTAGATTACATATTGAAAAGCAGAGACATTACTTTGCCAACAAAGGTCTGTCTAGTCAAGGCTATGGCTTTTCCTGTGGTCATGTATGGATGTGAGAGTTGGACTGTGAAGAAAGCTGAGCGCTGAAGAATTGACACTTTTGAACTGTGGTGTTGGAGAAGATTCTTGAGAGTCCCTTGGACTGCAAGGAGATCCAACCAGTCCATCCTAAAGGAGATTAGCCCTCGGATTTCTTTGGAAGGAATGGTGCTAAAGCTGAAACTCCAGTACTTTGGCCACCTCATGTGAAGAGCTGACTCACTGGAAAAGACTGATGCTGGGAGGGATTGGGGGCAGGAGGAAAAGGGGACAACAGAGGATGAGATGGCTGGATGGCATCACCGACTCGATGGATGTGAGTTTGAGTGAACTCCGGGAGTTGGTGATGGACAGGGAGGCTTGGTGTGCTGCGATTCATGGGGTCGCAAAGAGTCGGACATGACTGAGCGACTGAACTGAACTGAACTGAGTATCCTTAATGGGAACTGGAGGAATTAGAAAGAATATTTGTAGAAAAACTAATGAATATGAGTAGGATCTATAGTTTAGTTAATAATACAGACCAGAGGACGTCCTAGGTGGCTCTGCTGCTAAGTCACTTCAGTCGTATCTGACTCTGTGCAACCCCACAGATGGCAGCCCACCAGGCTTTGCCGTCTCCTGGGATTCTCCAGGCAAGAACACTGGAGTGGGTTGCCATTTCCTTCTCCAATGCATGAAAGTGAAAAGTGAAAGCGAAGTCACTCAATCGTGTCCAACTCTTTGCGACCCCATGGACTGCAGCCTACCAGGCTCCTCCGTCCATGGGATTTTCCAGGCAAGAGTACTGGAGTGGGGTGCCATTGCCTTCTCCACCTAGGTGGCTCAGTGGTAAAGAATCCGCATGCCAATGCAGGAGACGCAGGTTCAATCCCTGGGTAGCGAAGATCCCCTGGAGAAGGATAAGGGGACGCACTTCTTACCTGTGAAATCCCATGGACAGAAGATCCTGGCAGGTTACAGTCCATGAGATCTCAAGAGTCAGATACAACTTAACAACTACACAGCAACAACACCGATAACAATGGTAATGGATACATTTTGGAAAATGTACAATGGTATGAAAAATGTCAGGGCTCCCTGATTTCCTGATAGCTTAGGCAGTAAAGAATCTGCCTGCAGTGCAGGAGACTGGGGTTCAATCCCTGGGTTGGAAAGATCCCTGGGAGAAGGAAATGGCAAACTACTCCAGCATCACTGCCTGGAAAATCCCATGGATGGAGGAATCTGGTGGGCTGCAGTCCATGGGTTGTAGAGTCGGTCACGACAGAGCAACTAACACTGATGAAAGATGTCAATGTTAGAGGAAGCTGATCAGAGTGTAGGAGAATACTATGTACTGTTTTTCTATTCCTCTGTCCATCTAACATTTCAAAATAAAAAGTAAAAATGTCAAGTTCCTACAGTAGCCCACAGGTACCTAGTGACCGGTCTCCTTCAGGTTTGCCTTCACAGAGTGGGGCCCATCCTCCTTGGGATCTTGCAGTCATCTCCTCTGTGTCTCTGCTTGTGTCCCCTGACCATCTCGATTATAAGCACAGCCCTTTTCCATGCCCCTACCTTCTCTTTCCTCTTCGTTTTTTTTTTTTTTTTAACTGAGCACTTCATAACATACCATGTTTTCACTCGATCCTTTAGAATACAACCTCCATGGGGGCAAAGAATTCTGTTCATTTTTTTAAATTTTATTTTTACTTTATTTTACTTTACAATACTGTATTGGTTTTGCCATACATTGATTGACATGAATCTGCCACAGGTGTATACAAGCTCCCAATCCTGAATCCCCCTCCTACCTCCCACCCCATATCATCTCTCTGGATCATCCCCATGCACCAGCCCCAAGCATCATGTATCCTGTATCGAACATAGACTGGTGCTTCGTTTCTTACATGATAGTATACATGTTTCAATGCCATTGTCCCAAATCATCCCACCCTGTCCCTCTCCCTCACAGTCCAAAAGTCCATTCTATACATCTGTGTCTCTTTTGCTGTCTCGCATACAGGGTCATCATTACCATCTTTCTAAATTCCGTTCATTTTATTCACCACTATATAGCATGACCTACAACAATGTCTAACATTGATGAATAAATATTTCTTGAGTGAATGAACTAATAAATTCTATAAATACTGCATTTCGGCTATGTTCCAGATTCTCTGAACAAAAAGGACATTGTCCCTATATTAGTGAAAAGTGATAGTGCAATGGGGAGATAAATACAGGAACAGCTATAAGTACAATAATTGCTATAACCAGGGAAATAGAAGGTGAAGGGTGGCTTTGAGCAGAACCCTAAGGTCGATGTCACAAATGGTCAGGAAAGACCTCCTGCTGTAAATGACTTTTAAGGCAGAAAGATAACTAGAAGGATAACTAGATAAGGAGAGAGAAAGACAACACGTTTTCCAGGTAAAGTCAGTAGAAAAGAATCTCAAAAGGAAGGACCGCTTCAGATGGTCCTTCCACCAAGACTCTGAGAATAATTATGAGAAATACTCCTTGCGGTGCAGGCTCTAAGATTTGGGATCATTTTCAGATCAGGATCTACAAGTGATTCACTGATTTACACAGTCCTTCTGAGGCAGTCAAGCAGATTACTTCCATCAGTAAGGACCAGGAATCCAGGCTGAAGTCACCATTGCAGATGCTTAAATCAGTCTATTTCATAAATTGACAGTCAGTTGTTTAAAAAAAAAACAAAACAAAACACCCAAACCCTAAAGATCAAAAAAGAGCATAGAGTGCATTCAGGAACCGAACAACAATTGGCCATGAGCTAGAGATGATAGCAGATGCCCAATCACAGAATCCCTTATCAACTATGTCACAGGATTCTGACATCTATCTAATGCACTTGAAGACACTGAAGAGCTTGAAGCCAAAAAGTGACTTGACATAAGATGTGAGTTTTACACCTGAGTGTGGTATAGAGCTGGGTTATGGATTGTGACAGATAAGACAAGAATCAGAGATGCAGGAATTCAGGTAGTAATGGGGACTGTTGTTCAGTCACTCAGTCATGTCTGACTCTTTGCAACCTCATGGATAGTAGCACACCAGACTCATCTGTCCTCCACTGTCTCCCGGATTTTGCTCAGATTCATGTCCCTTGAAACAGTGATGCTATCTAACCATCTCATCCTCTGTTGCCCTCTTCTCCTTTTGCCTTGAATCTTTCCCAGCATCAGGGTCTTTTCCAATGAGTCAGCTCTTTGCATCAGGTGGTCAGAGTATTGGAGCTTCAGCTTCAGCCACAGTCCTTCCAATGAATAGTAAGGGTTGATTTCCTTTAGGGTTGACAGATGTGATCTCTTTGCTGTCCAATAGACTCTCAAGAATCTTCTCCATCACCATAATTTGAAAGGATCAATTCTTCGGCTCTTAGCCTTCTTTATGGTTCAACTCTCACATCTGTACGTGACTACTGGAAAGACCATAGCTTTCACTACACAGACTTTTGTCAGCAAAGTGATGGTGATATCTCTGCTTTTTAATACACTGTCTAGTTTGTCATAGTTTTCCTTGAAAGAAGCAAGCATCTTTTAATTTCATGACTGCAGTCACAGTGTGCAGTGATTTTGGAGTCCAGGAAAATAAAATCTGACACTGCTTCTACTTTTTCCCCTTTAAAAATATTTATTATTTGCTATGTGGGTCTTCATTGGTACATGGGGTTTCTCTAGTTGTGACGAACCTGGGCTGTCTCTAGTTGCAGTGTGTGGACGTCTCATCCCAGTGGCTCCTTCTGCTGTGGACCAGGCTCAAGGGCATGCAGGCTCCAGTAGGTGCAGCAGGTGGGCTCAGTGGAGCACAGGCTCAGTAGTTGTGGTTCAAGGGCTCAGCTGCTCCGTGGCATGTGGGGTCTTCCCATATCAGGAATCGAACCCATGTCCCCTGTGTTGGGAAGCAGATTCTCCACCACTGAGCCACCAGGGAAGCCAGGAAATAGGGTCTTCATTTGACTGAATTCTTCTATAAGGTACTGGCATACTTATTAGTGAAACTTCAGTTTCTTAGGAGCTACATGAGTTTTTTAAAGAGCTAAAGTTATCTATCCCTGCCAATGGAAAGTCCAATATTAAAATACTCTTAAAGTGGGATTTTTTTTCCATTCAATCACAGTCCATTTAATGAAACTGACATCACATAAGACTGTAAACATTTTTATGATTAGGGTTGAACTATAAACCCCAGAGGGCAGAATCTATGTCTAAGGATGTATTCCTGTATCCTCCATGATACTTAACACAAAGTATATATTCAAGTTTGACAAACAGCTGTATTGTCCATATCTGACTCTAAATTAATTCACAAAATTTTATTGAGCACTTCCTATGTGCTATTGATGGTGTAATGTATTGCTGCCCGTCAGTAAATCCTGTCATCTAATTTTTTTTAGATTTTATGTATATTAAAAGAGGTGTTAAATAACATGAGAAAAAGGTACATAACAATGCTAAGCAACAGAAAATAAAATATAAAATTATATTCTCAAATATAGATATTCATTTATATTTATTATAAAGTAATTATTATTTCAAGCATGCATAAAAATGGATTCCAACTAAGGTAATACTGTAAAATAGTTTGTGATAATAGATTTATGAAAACTTTTTCAATTCTTTATCTTTTTCTATACTTGGAAATTTTTCTGTTCTGATCACATATTACTATTATAATCAGATAAAACAATACTGAAGTTTTCTTTAAGTCTGATATAAAATAGGAGGCAAAGACAACATATGATTTTACATCAATTTTTATTTTGTTATCGTTTAGTCACTAAGTTGTACCTGATTCTTTTGTGACCCCATGGACTATAGCCCACCAGGCTTCTCTGTCCATGGGATTTCCCAGGCAAGACTATTACCTTACTTAATTTTCATACTGTACTGATTATTTCCTTAGAAATACTTTGCACAGAAGGTGATTTTTGGTGGCACATAAATTGGCAGCTCACACCATTAATATCATAAATGAGAGATGTTTTTTATCCGTTCTTTTCTTTTCCTTTCTACACACCTACTTTCAAGAAGTTCTTCTCCAGGATCACCCTGGCCTCCAGAGCTCTCATGTCACTTGGCCTCCAAAGGTGTGTAATGAGGTGTCTGAGCCAGCGATAATCCCCAGAGGTTCTCAGTGTTCCAAAATCCCCTCTCTCCCTCCCCCCTCAACAATGAAAACTTGAGGCCAGTATTTTGGAAAAGCACTTCTGGAAGGCTGCCAGCCCCTGCCCTGGACATTAGTGAGGCTTGATTTTCATTCCATTCATGTGACCGTACTTCTTAAAAAAAAAAAAAAAAAAACAATGTGGTAGGTTTTTCAGAGGTGGGAGCATTGATAGCAAAGACGGTAGAAGAAGAAATTAAAGTTGTTTTACAGAAACCAAAGTGAGAGAATTCAGTTCATTTAACACTATTCTGCTCTTCTGAGGGCCGTATTATATGCATGCTTATGATTAATTGCACATTTACACTTTTTGATGACTCCATAGTAAAGGGCTTTTGCCAAAAATGAACCCTTGATACTCGGCTTTTCTGTTTGCTGTGTCAGTCTGCTCCCAGATTAACTGTACATATATATCTCAAGGCTTTGAAAGAAGAAATATCAGCACACAAAAGCTTGATTCAGTGATACAAGCTGGAAAATGCCCCAGAAACAAGTGGGACTTCCTGTGGCTGTACCACAAACGGGAATTCAGGATGTCCACTAGATTCCAGGATTCAATCACCACTTCACCACTATATCCACAGTGAGCTTACCCTGCTCATTTTGCATCCTGGGTAATAAGACTTCACAGTTAGGTGTCTGAATGAGGGGCTCTGTAACACAACTTGTGGAGGGGTGTGTTGTGAAGTCAGTACTAGTCAGCCAGTCTCCTATGGGACCTAAAAGCATCTTAAAGGCTTATATTCAAAGTTCAAAAAGTGATTAAAGACCTGGGGGCTGTAGGCTTCTCTGAAACTTGTACCCAAACAGCCATGGAAATCAACATGGCTGGCACTTGAAAACATGTGTTAAAAGTGAAAGGTTAGTGGAAGGTCAAGAGGGGCGACAGGTCACCTTATGTCCTTTTAAAATGGCTCACAGTCTAAAGTACCTTGTTTGCAAGGTTACCTAATTTTCTCCCTCTATCAATGGAATCAAAATTAATAATGCAGAGATCTCTTCCTCCTTGAGGCAGGAAGCTTCCACACTATGCCACTCATATATTCCTTGCAACTGATTAAGATCGCCTTAGATGTGGGAAAGCTGTTTCTGATCCCCTTATCACAGTGTAAAGTAAAACATGCTTGACTGGTTAATAAAAATGGAAGATGGAGTTACAAAGAGGAAAAGTTCACTTGAAAATCCAAACAAAGACTGAAGTTCTTCGGTCACACCCAAGAAAGTCAGACAAGCATATTTTGGAAATAGAGGGTTAAAGGGTCCGAGGCAAAATTTTTATATTTACTATTAATTATGAATTTATCTAAGTAAAGGGTACTCTATATTAGCTGTATGAATTCAAATACGTAAGACAAAATCCTCCAGAATGGATGTTTTCCAGGTTTTAGTTAGGTATGTATTTGCCAAAGGCATCTGTAAAAGCAATTTTTTCATATGTACAGGGAACACTAAATGAGTTCACTGTACTTCATAAGTTATTAATATGTATGATTTTAACTTCTTCTTTCATAAATCACTCTTCATTCTCTCTAGATTTTCCATGTATAATAGAATCCATTTCAGACACTGAACAAGTAGTCACTTTCTAAAGTTTTTCTACAACAATTAGAATCACAGGGCATTAGCTCTTCAGTGAATCTTAAGACTCAACTAGATTTGGCCTTATTTGACAGCTGAGGAGTCCAAGACATGGAAATTAAAAACATAGCTGTGTCAGAACTGGTTCCCTAACAATGCCCTTTCCATGGAAGACCACATAAACCATGA
Source organism: Ovis canadensis (assembly GCF_042477335.2). Classification (NCBI taxonomy): domain Eukaryota; kingdom Metazoa; phylum Chordata; class Mammalia; order Artiodactyla; family Bovidae; genus Ovis; species Ovis canadensis. Next base: position 127,241,730 of record NC_091247.1, on the reverse strand, counting down.
TTGTTACAAGTGTTGGCTGTGCAGTCTGGTTGCCAGAGTTTGAATCTTTGGATAAATTACTCTCTAAACCTCAGTCTCTTCATCTGTAAAGTGGGGAGAATAGCAGTACCTGCCTCACAGAGTGATTTTGAAGATTGTTGATGAAGTGCTTAGCAGGATACCAGTTAGCTCTACTAACCTTTGTAATATATCAAGCATTTTTAATAATCTCTCACTCCCATTTGGGCTGTAAGAGCTAAAACCAACATTTTTCTCCAGGAGAAGTTTTATTGAATGAGGATGTTGTTTGAAATCAAACAATCACCATAACAAATCATTTGTTTCTATATTCCAAAGCCTCTTAGCAGAGTATCTGACACCAGTAAATGTCCATTTTTTAGTAACATCAATATCTATTACCCAGTCATTCAATAAGATGCAAGAATTATGAGATCTCTGCAATGTGGTAGACCTGGGTTTGATCCCTGGTTTGGGAAGATTCCCTGGAGAAGGGAATGGCTACCCTCTCTAGTACTCTGGCTTGGAGAATTTCATGGACTGTACAGTCCACGGGGTTGCAAAGAGTTGGACATGTCTGAGTGACTTTCACTTTCACTTCAATGGGCTACTATATATATAAAAAATATATAGAAAATAATTAAAAACCAATTATGGAATATAGAGAATATTAAGCATATACTATTTAATTATTATGGTCTTCGGAAACAAGTTTTCAAGATGGAATTCTTTGGATTTTCAACAGGAGGAATGTCTTTCACGCACATTTGTTTTTAAGTAAGGAGACCCACCAACTTATATCTAGCTCTTGTCATATCACTTTGAGTATATTTTCTTAAAGCATACCCTTTTCTGTGGTTGAAAAGTTCATAAGAGGCCCCTTTCGTTTCTCAAGCCTCACATAAATGAAGCTGTTTCAGGACATTGCTAAGCACTTAGAAGAGTTTGCAATGTGGTTCATTTTAGTGCTGGGAAATCCTTCTTGGTGTTACCCTGACCTCAAGTGGTCTATTTCCTAATGCTTTTAGCAGCAAAAAAAAAAAAAAAAAAAAAATCATATTACATTAAAACCTATTTTATTACTTATACAGTTTATAAATTAGATAGGAAACACCAATCAACTTTAAACAGCTGGAGTTTTCCTTAAAGTATAAAACAGAATTATTCAGAAGGCCAACTTGCTCTACTTCATTTTTGGTCCTCCTTTTCCTTACCTTCTCTCCAAGAAGCATGCATCTTTTTATCGTCCAGGACCTCACATTTGATGCTCCTACTTGGTAGTTTCACACAAATCATACCTTTACAGTGAAACATATGTACCTATTCTCTCAAGACCCTGGGCAAAGCAGATCTATTTCCTCAGCCTTGGTTTCTCCCATGGTGAGAAGTTATAAGGATACCTGCATATCAAGTGTTCTGAGATCTATCAAACTGTGGCATTATCATAGCAGGGCGGGTAAGACTGCAGGCTCACAGATCAGAAGGAGATCACGTCAAAGCACTTCGCAGCTTCATACTATGCCCCTTGAGTAAGTCACTTAAGTTGTTATCATCTGCGAAGTGGCTATAAATGGTGAGGCTGACTTCAAGGGGCTGTTGAGATAACTAAATGAAACAAAGCAAGTCGAAAACGTCACCTTATGAGCAGCACACAAAGCATTCACAGAGACAAGCTACTGTCACCATCAACAGGCGAAGCAACTGGCACAGAACTTAACAAGTGTGGATAAATGAAATCATTAAAAAATTAGTGCTGAGGCACTTGACAACAATGGGAACAAACGCAGCCTCACCTCTAGGTTAATAGGAGATGCGTCACTTTCAGATGCAACACATTGTATATTAACTCTTGGGTGACACTCAGCCTCATTCGGATGATGGAGAGAAGTACAATTTGGAAGTCAAATCTGTGGTTCAGGACTCTCAAAACTCACAGGGGCCCCGTCTTGTACTCTGATCACAAAGCAGGCCTGCCCTGACTGACTGTTGCCTTTGGGGCTTCAGCCATATCACATGTGCTTTTCATTAGTGAGAATTGTATTTTACCTTTGAAGTCCTTGTTTTTAAATCCAATAATACTAAATATTCAGCCATCCAAATTATATATAACTGCTTTAGGATTTTACATACCTCCTTATGGGCTTACGAATTTCTGTGTCAAATACAAACTTTATTTTATATACACTAAATCCCAAAGACATTTATTTTGGAAACTCTTTGGCACTCTATTTCAAAACAGATGAATGTGACCCAATGAAGCTGCATTTATTTGATAAATTATGTGATCACATCTCTGAGTAAGGCATTCCAAAAACCTGTTTTTAACAATAAAAAGTCCAGTCAATATACTCCCTTACCCTGAGGAGAGTATCAAAATCTATATTCCTATTTCCTAAATTAGGTGTTAACTAATAAAAGAAATTCTGTGATTAATTAGACTAGAACAATTCCATGCATTATACATCACTTCCTAGAGATTCACATTAACATGTTAAAGTTCTAAAAATTCCTACAGGGCAGGAATCTGTTTAAACTAGTGTTGCCTAGCTGATAAACTTTCCTGTTTTCATTTGAGTAACACCTATTATCAATCTGAGGAACTAGTGTTCCTTGAGACATATTATGGAGAAAAAAATATTAATTCAGATGACTAATATAAATTGTTTTTCTCTTAGATTGGGTAAATGAACAATATTTGGCATCTGACCTGTCATGTCCAGCCTCTGGAAAGGAAAGAAATTCCAATCTCTTGCTACAATCTAGGTCAGTTACATACTTAACAGCCTACCGTTGAACTTTGCATACCTCTGTCTTTGCAGTTAGAGGAGCTGAGGTTGGCCAGGAATTAACTGAAAATAATTTATCTAGTTTCACAAAATTCTAAACCAAGAGCTTTAAAGTTAAATACAAAAAGGAATTTCTATAAACACATCAAAAATAGGTGCAAAATATATCTTAAATAGTTCATCTAATAGCAACCTACAACAGCAAAGTGTTAGAATTAAAGATGTCATATTCATTCATTTAAAAACACTTCAGAAATATTTGTTAAGCACAAAATATTGGATATCTAGATGCTGGAGACATGCTGTTGGAAAAGATACAATCTCTGTTCTTAAGGAATGTAGGAGAGATGGATGTATTACATGAATAACAGAAGTGAATACTGTGATGTGATGAGCATAGGAGGCTATGGGAGCATATCAGAGGGGCACTTGACCAATCCTAAGGATGCGGTTTCAGAGAAGGTTTCCCTAGGACACAGGGTTGCCAGAAAAAAAAAAAAAAAGAGCTGCCCAGTAACATTTGAATTTCTGATAAACAATGAATAATTCCTTAATATATGATCCATGCAATATTTGTACCTAGGTGCCCTGTGTTTTCATTTGCTAAATCTGACAGCTCCAACAAGGACATGATGTTGAAGTTGCAAACTGAAGGAAGAGTCAAATGGAGAAAGGAAAAAGAGCAACAGAAGCAAATGGACCCATATGTACAAAGACACAGATTTAAGTATGAGCACACTGCCTGCAGAGAAGTTCAGGTCAGGATGGAAGACTTAAGAGATTTGAAGGGAACGGGGAAGTTGTAAACATATTTTGGAGTGTCTGTTTTCTTTATAGGTGATGGGGGGCCATGAGATGGTTTTATGTTTAGTGTTAACGGATTTGTGCTTTAGATACAGCAGTCTGGAATAGGGCCAGACTGGATGCACGAAAGCCATTAAGAGAGTGCTGTTAGTAAACTTACTGAAAGATGACGGTGCCTTTATTAATATGGTGATAATGAGGATGAAGAGATATGAGTGACTTCAAGATATATTTAGAAATTAGTGTCATGGTCGGGGGCTTATATCCTGAAGTCAAACTGCCTTGCTGCTGGTGATCTGAGTCTGGTAATATACCATGGGGGTTAAGAATAAAAAATGTTTCAGTCTATTTAGAGAGTCCCCTCTGAGCTCAGGTTTTTACTATTAATTTAAGCCTAAATAATAGTGTGGGATTATTGTAGTATTACATTAAGTAACACATGTGGAGTGCTGAGCACAGGACTCGGTGGCTAATCAGCTATGACTGGCTATGAGAGAAAAGAGAGGGGAATCAAGAATGCCATTCAGAGTTTCCTTTGGGAAGTTAGAATAAGAGAGGGATAAAATTCACAGTAACCCAGAGAGAGACCCACACAAATATATTCAATTGATCTTTGACAACAGAGCAATGGTGATTGAAGACAGAAAGGACAGGGACTTCCCTAGTGGCCCAGTGGCTAAGACTCCACACTCCCAATGCAGGAGGCCTGAGATCCCTGGTCAGGGAACTAGATCTCACATTCTGCAGCTAAGAGTTCACATGCTGAAACTAAAGAACCCGCATCCCGCAACGGAGATCGAAGATCCTGGATGCTACAAATAAGGCCTGGAGCAAGCAAATAAATAATTTTTTTAAGCTGACTTTAAAAAAGAGAGGGAAAGAATAGTCTTTAAACAAATGGTGCTGGAACAGGTGGGCAGCAACATGCAAAAAGAGCAAATCTACACACAGACCTTACACTTCTTATGAAAATGAATGGAAAATGGACCAAAGACCCAAGGGTGAAAGCCAAAACTGTAAAACTCCTAGGAGATAATAGAAAAGAAAATCTAGGTGGCCTTTGGTTTGGTATATTTTAGATACAACTCCAAAAGCAAGGTTCATGAGAGCAAAAATGGATAAATTGGACTTCTATAAAATTAAAATATTACTCTCTATGAAAGACTCCATCAAGAGAATGAAAAGACATGACATAGAATGAGGGGAGTTGGAATCGTCACAAAACATATATCTGATGAAGAACTTGCATCTGACAAACACAAAAACTCTTAAAACTGAATTAAAGAAATCTGGCTTTTGAAATGTACAAAAGGTCAGTAAAACACTTCACCAAAGAAGATATACAGATGGCAAATAAATACATGAAAAGATTCTCAACATCATGTGTCATCAATGAATCGCAACCTATTTTTAGGAGAGGGGCATGGCAATCCACTCCATTATTCTTGCCTGGAGAATCCCAAGGACAGAGCAGCCTGGTGGGCTACCATCCATAGCGTCGCACAGAGTCGGACACGACTGAAGCAACTTAGCAGCAGTAGCATATACCTATTAGAATGTCCCAAATCCAGAATTCTGACAATACCAAATACTGTGAAAATTTGGAACACTCATTCATTGCTAGTAGGAATGCAGGCAGAACAGTCATTTAGGAAGACAGTTTGGCAATTTGTTACAAAACTAAACATACTCTTGCTCTACAATTCAGCAATTATGCTCCTTGATATTTACCCAAAGTGAATACTTACGACCACACAGAAATCTCCACGTATGAATGCTTACAACAATTTTATTCATAATTGCCAAAACTTAGAGGTAATCAAGATACACTCTAATAGGTTAATGGATAAACAAACTGTGGTACCTTTATTCATACAATGGGATATTATTCAGTGACAAAAACAAATGTGCTGTCAAACCACTAAAAGACATAAGGAAACTCATATGCACTTTGCTAAGTGATAGAAACCAATATGAAAAGGTTCCATGGTTTCCTATACAGTATTCTGGAAAGGCAAGACTATGGAAAAAGTAACAAGATCAGTGATTGCCAGGGGTTAAGGTGGAGGGAGGCATAAAGAGGCAGAGGATAAATGATTTTTAGGGCATCAAAACTATTCTATATACTACTGTAATGATGGATACATTTCTCAAAACTCATAGAATGTACAACGCAAAGAGTGAAGTCCATGTAAGCTACGAAATAATAGTATTTCTAAATGGGCTCATCAGTTGTAACACATGTACCACACTAATGCAAGATGCTAATACTTGCAAGATGCTAATACTAGACGAGGGTTATACAGGAACTCTCCGTACTTTCAATTTTTCTGTGAACCTAAAACTTCTCTCAAAAAACAAACTCATATCTATGAGTGTATATGTATATGTTAAGATACACATATAGACACATACCTCTCCTCAGAAGAGAGATCTGGTGTTTGGTCAAGGATATAGGTATAGCAGCAGAAGCACCTGCAAAAACTATTGAGAAGTGAGAAAAGAAGAGAACAAAGTCAAGCACCCAGAATCATCACCATTTAGACACAGAGGAAGCATGGCCTGGGGAGAATAGGGAGAGGAAGAGGATAACTAGGTGACTGGCGTGCCGTGGAAGCCAACACGGAAGAGTGCCTTTGAGGTGGAAGGGACAGTCAGAATTAGATATGCCAAATGGCTCTGAGAATTTGTATGAGTTTTTGCAGGCTGCTGTAACAAAGTGCCACAAAATGGGTCTCTTAAAACCACTGGGATCGATTGACCTGAAATAAAAGTATTAGGCACTGCAGTTCTAGAGGCCCTGAGGGAGAACCTGCCCCCCAGTCTCCCAGCATTTGCTGACTGTCAGCAATCCTTAGTGTTCAGTGGCTCGTAGACACGCCCCTCCAGTCTCTGCCTTCATCTTCAAATGATATTATCTTCCTGTCTGTAAGACAGGGAGGGAATATTATTTCTCTCTTCTTATGAGCTCAGCAGTCATTGGATTAGGATCCATCCTCAACCAGTATGACCTTATCTTTACTGGATCACAGCTATAAAGACCTTATTTCTAAATAAGGTCACATTCACAGGCACTGAGGGTTAGGACTTTTGGGGGACACAATTCAGCCCAGTACAGAATCGATAACAAAGTGCCCACTAGATTTTGGTTGGTGATCTGAAAATGTACTTTCCACACTATTCCATACATCTGAAATGAACACAAGATTGTAAAACAACTATACTTCAATAAAAAAAAAAGAATTAAGGTTGTCCAAAAACATTTAGCTAAAAAGATGACATTATAAAAATATTAACAAGTTAAAGATCACTTAAGCATATTGTATCAATACATAGAATACTTAGCAGCCCTTAAAAATCCTGTTGTCAAAAAGACATAGGTGCTAAGTGAAGAAAGAAAGTTACGAGAAATTAAATAGGGTATAAAGCTATTTATAAAAGTATGTGTATAGAATGTAAATGTATTAAAAAAGAACTGGAAGATGGGGAAAAAAATCCCACAGTATTTTCCATGGATTGGTATAAATCAAAACCTAGTTATGGAGATTGGAATAGTAAATTCTAAGTGAAAAAGATATTGAGAGCAGACGCACCTTCACAGGAAGCTTTGGGGCAAATCTTCACTATAGGAAGTAATGAAGGGCCATGAAGATTTTTTTCCCCGTGATTATTATTACTTATTAATTTATTTTTAACCAATGAGATTAGGTGAATGGCAGAAAGGAGAAGTTTAAACAGACAGGACATATTGTAAAAACTCTGACAAGATGGAAAGGGATGCAATACACAACAAGGATTCGAATTAGAAACAGAGTATCTCTTCCTCTAAAATAAACCAGAAGAAAAATACTTATGGATTTAGGTATGTTTGTAGATGCAGCGACAGGAAATTGACAGAGCTCCCAGGGGATTTTTCTTTTTTGTCTCATGAAGAAGATGCAGCGAGGTGGAGGAGCATGCAGGTAAAGGATTTGAAGAGTGGACAAGCATGGAAAGGTTTATGTTTGAAAATGGGAAGAAGGAGTGACTGGCTCGGGCATATGGAGGGTCCCTTTGGGACCAAAGGCCCTCATTTTTAGTGGAATTAATATACATTCTTTTAGTGGAGATAATCTGCTTATATTCCTGATTTTCTTTTAAAGTGATCAGCCCAGGTGGAAGCGGGTGTGATGAAAGGAAAGCAGCAGGCATTGGAAGGGACTGGCCAAAGAGCAGTGAAAGAACGGGCTGTGATGTGTAAGCTGGAGAGGAAAGACGTGGATATGGAAGGGAGCGTCAGGGAAAACATGCCGAGCTGAGGGACGGGAGGATTTGATGGGGTCAGATGACAGGCACATTGAAGAAAGCTAAAATTTGTGAATGGCATAGGGTCCTGCCCAAGAATGGGAAGGTGTGATCTCAGATTGCCAAGAATGGCACAATTTTGGGTAATCTGAAGCTCTGAGCTGTCACTAGGGACAGAGATGCCTAAAGGAAAGGGGAGGCAACAACTACTGAAGTTGATGTTGCAACACACTGAACAAGCTGTAATCTGCTTACTAAAGTTTTTGAAAGTATTTTCGACATCAGCCAGAATGTAAAATATAGTTGAACAATATTAAAAATATATTTACCTTAAAAATTTGTGCAACATCTTGTCTCTAAACAAAGTTGAAAGTTGGTAAATTTTATTCATTAGCATCCTTTTCTCTTTTTTGGTGCTTCTTTTTACTGTTCCTTTGCCCTATTTCCCCCCATAACAGACCTACACATTATCTCCCCTTTGAAGACCTCTTTGCTTTCTCCAACATTACCTCTGTGCTCCTAAAACTTCTCTGGTTCTCTAACTGGAATCTGTCAGTTTTAATACCTTAGATTTTCAAGTCAGCTCTTGAAAGCTGTTGATTAGATAAATGAGTGATTCATGTCAGTGGATTAAAAGGGAGCAAAGCAGAGAGGACATACACTAGATCAAATGCCTGGGCCAATTCCTAGTCCCACCACTTAAGTAGCTGTGTGACATTAAAGAAACTTAACCTCTCTGTGCTTGTTTTCTTATCAAAAAGAGGAAATTGAAGGACTTGCTCATCTGTCATATAATAAGCACTAAGTGTTTGGAAAATAAAATGAGTGTTAATGAATTTATGCTCTTCCCTCACATAAACTTGTTGGGATTCCCGGATGTAATACTGTAACACTGAGACAGAATTCTAATGGTGGGCCTTTCACACCAGCCATGCGGTTGATGAGCGTCTCTTGTAGACATCTCTTACACCTGTGCAGTGCCATCTACTGGTAAAAAATAATACTAGGTGGATTTACTATTTTTCTCGATAAATTTTTTCAAGTTTCTGAACTTTCAAAAATACAAAGAGATCTCTGATCTTTTGCTGACTGCATATCATTCCCCTAAACGGCTTTTTTGTTTTTCAAAAGGTAGAGCTTGCCCAATGAAAGATAAGATAAATACAACAAATGCAGAAAAGTTTTAGAAGGAATGGCTGTCTTCAAATATTCTGCAATAAAAGAAAGTGAAAGGTGCTCAGTTGTGTCCAACTCTCTTCGACCCCATGGACTGTACAGTCCATGGACTTCTCCAGGCCAGAATAATGGAGTGGGTAGCCTTTCCCTTCTCCAGGGGATCTTCCCAACCCAGGGATCTAACTCAGGTCTCCCGCATTGCAGGAAGATTCTTTACCAGCTGAGTCACAAGGGAAGCCCAAAAATACTGGAGTGGGTAACCTATCCCTTCTCCAGCGGATCTTCCCAACACAGGAATCGAACGAGGGTCTCCTGCATTGCTGGCGGATTCTTTACCAACTGAGCTATCAGGGAAGCCCACAAATGTCCTAACCTGATTATATTATTTGTGGGATAAAACAATAACTTATTTGTAACTAAGTGTCTAATTGCTGAATGGCTATACACTGATTCAGGAAGACAAGTGAAGAGCTAGACAGAAGCGAAGCGTTGCAGATCCATGGTAGGTGTGCAGCTTCCATGTGGTTTATCAGCTGGGTTTACTCAAGATTATGTCATTCACCTTAATAGCACCAGCCAAATATGCACTTTAGGCAAAGAAAGTTTTTTCTTACAGCTGCTGTGTTGTCCCAGGGACTGGGAACTGCTCTTTCCTCAAATGTCACCTAAGCCATCAGACTTGAAGAATGGGTTTTGGCTAGGTATGGGCTCCAGGAAAAAAGAGACTAGATAAAAGAAGAGGGGATAGATAAGGAGTCCGAGAAAGAAACTATAGAAGAAAGAACACAAATTAAGAGATAAGTAGATTAAACAAGCTCATACAGTGAGCTGGAGAGAGAGAGAGAGTGCAATCAATCTTTTTTCTTAGGTACTCAAATTGAGATCTTCACCATTTTTATAATTGACTATAAATGCTGAACTCTACAGTTTTGTTGTATATGCTGCCATCAAACTGGTTTCATGGATTTCTTTAATGATTTCTGATCAATTTGACTAATTGATAATTGTGATTGACTTATGATAGCCAAGGATAAATCCATATGATTTTTTTAAGTGTCCATGAAATTCTTTTTGCATGGGAAGGCTGAAATGAGAGATGATTTCTATCCTATGTTTTAGATTCTTTTCAGGTGATCAGATTCAGCAGTCTTCACAGCAAAGCTAAGAGCACATCCAAAAAGAAAGAAAGAAAGAAAAAAAAAGCTTCTGTTTGTGGACCAAGATAAAGGCAATCTTCCCCAAAGGGGTTTGTTTGTAAATTGCTTTAGTCCACTTTACAAGGTCAAATCCATTCTCCTAATGATGAATCTCATCTGTTCTGGCAGAGAAAGAAATGTTTTCTTTCACTTCTATGTGTGGCAAGAGCTCATTCATCTCAGTAAGTTCTGAAGAGAAATCTAACTACATCAGAGAGAGGAGTATTCAAAGGGCAACGGATGGCCAGAAAGATATATGGAATTCACTTTCCTGAGACGGACATTCAAATGGTAACAAGTGATAGAAAACAGCTCTATATTTCAGCATGATGTGTGTTCGCTCCCGATGATTAAACCCCCTGTGAGCCATCTGCGTTTAATGGGTTAGAACTACTTTGTAGCTGCAGTTTTTTCCTCCCAGCGCTCTCTTATTTATTTGAGAGGAGACCGAACTCCACTCTTTAAAAGTTAAGCATGTAAGAAACTCTGCCAAGAGAATCAGAAAGAAAAGGCAAATTTATAGCCTAGTGTTGTTTTAAGCATTTAGTAGTATAAATAAGAAGTGTAGATAAATGTGTACAAGTAGACGCATAAGTGACCCTCTGTTTATCTCAGTTACATTATTTGCCTAAATTCCAGAGCAGAATTAACCCAATTAGTTTATATAATGGCTAATGCTGTCCCTCAGCTGAGCTATTAGGGACATGTATAATGAACGCTAGACCAGGGATGGTGTTATTTTACTTCTAAGTCAATCCTTGGGGACTGTGGTTTGTATCCAGTGACTCGTGCAGATAAAAATCAGAATCCAGTGTGGAAATTATTGTCGCTCAAAGCAAGGTACACTACTGGTGTTATTGATACAATCAAATCGAACTTCTGGGTTAAAATGCCAATGATGATAACGACTTTCTATATGCAACCTGGTCTTGCCTGAGACATGTCACATTTTGCTAACATCTCATTATTTTTCTCTGACTTAGGAAAGTCAGCAACAATAAGCACTCAATAAATATTTGTTGAATTGAACGGAACTCTGAGAACTGAGAACTGACCGTCAGTGACACATCTGGGCTCAGCACCTTGATTCTGTTCTGCCAAACAGTTAGTGATTCCAGCGAAAGCCAACGGAAATATTACATGCAGAAGTTTAAGAGAACGTTCACACAGCTACAAACGTTAATGTGAGTCCTATAGCTATACGACCCTAGGAAGTTCTCTCTTGCCATGTATTTTCACTCTTAATACATTGACTAATTTCAGGGTTTTTCCTCTTCATAACCTCTAGCTATATAGCTCTCTTCCTAGGCCATTATTTTTTTTTTTCCTAAGATATTTCCCTGAATAATTTCTCCTGCCTTGCCCCCTCCCCTTTCCTTTGAACCAGAAAACATATCTACGAGGGGGAGCTTTCTTAGGGCTTTAAAAACATCAATCAGTTTCACAGCTGAGAACGGAGAGATCTAGATGAGAGAGAGCAGTTCTTCCATTAAACCTCTGTTTATAAAATTTAGGCAAGAGTTTTGCATAAAATGAGATAAGCTTTGACTATGTTGAGGCAGTCAAAGAGTTAAATTAAAGACACAAAAGCAAGGCCCAGCTGCACTTCTTTTTCTTTTCCCTCTCATGGAGTAGGGAGTATTTTTCCTGTAGTGACCTCAGAATCTTCTGTCTTTTTCTTGGTCAGAGATCAAGGGGTACAACCAGGGTGAAACTTTCTTACCAAATTTTTCTATCAACTCTCTGAGTGTGTATTTTGAAGTTGCACTTACAAATTTTCCTGTTATTCTGTTATACATTTCTATAAAATCTTACTGAAATAAGTTTGCTGTATTTTCATATTAGGTAAGTTACAGTGAACGTCATCTATCCGACTAAACAGACTGTTCTGTGAAGACAAAAGTCATGATTGCATTTATTCAAAACATCCATGGCTAGCATAGCCCACTGTAATATTATGAGCACATATTCACTAAATTATTTGAGAGTAAAAAACTTGGAAAATATTATTGAATAAAACAATCTCTCTGCTGAACCTGAGAACTTCAATCTGGCTAATAAAATAATAAGGAAAAGAAACATCTAAGCGGTATGATGTACATTAAAAGAAGTTTGGAAATACTTTAGTATGGACATGGCTTTCCAAGACACACTTGGATTTTCTTCAGAGAAATAGATAAAATGCTGTATTCCTATAAGTTTCTATTCATCCTTCAATGTCTGGCTCAAATGCCACTTCTTCTCTACAGCTTTCTATGACTATAAATGTTGAATTATTTGCTTTGTTACGTTTCTCAATGGTATTTTGCTTGCACGTCTTCCAAGCCATATTTTAATTATTTATTGTACTCTTTCATCTCCACAACAAGCAAGTAGTTTCTATAAGGTCTTGGCACAAAGGGAGTTCTCAATAAATGATAAGTTTAGCTTGAGTAAAACTGAATTTAAATATTAAAAATAAATTCAGAAGAAAATTAACATTGACAATAGGAGGAAACATTAGTCTGTGAAATACCATATTTCAATTACATATTTCACAGACTATGACAAAGTGTTTTCAAATGCATATTTGAATTATCTTTCTTCATAGCTTTAGGGAAAGCATGTAGAATAAGAAGACAGGAGAGTTGTTGGACTTAGAAGCTCCTTATACTGACCATAAATTTAGGTGATAATACCCACTGTCACAAAATGATGAAAGCTGGTGAAAATAAATATAAAGTGTGTTGTTAATTCAAAGTTTTATACAACTCTTTCAATCACCAGGAGAAAACTAAGGCTCAGAGGAACTGAATAACCTTCAAGACTTTAAAGCTAAAATGTGGGGGAACAAGGATCCCTAAGGCCAAACTCCTTCCACTGTGCCGCCCAAACCATTTGCCTCTTCCCAAATGCCCAGCAAATGCCTAGAGAAGGAAACAGCAATCCACTCTAGCATTCTTGCCTGGGAAATCCCACGGACAGAAGAGCCTGGCAGTCTAGATCCCCTGGGGTCGCAAAAGAGTCAGACACATCTAAATGACTTAACAATGAAGAGCAGATGCCTAGCACCCATCTACGGCATCCCAGTGCCTCGGTGACCCTCACTAGAGTGCCTCATTCATTCATTCAACTGCGACTGCCTGCTTGAAAAAGTCCTGTTCTCTTTCAATCCTCCATTCAGATAATCTGATTAGGTTTTTATGCACTCTTTTATACTCTTTCCATCACATAGGACCATCCTCTAGGGTAAAAATTATTTAATCTGGAGAAATGACCCTGGTTCATCAAAAGGGTATTTTGAGGGTAGCTTTTGTGCTATGGACTCCCTCTGGTAGTTTAGCGATCTTGTAAACTCCTTCACAGATGTTTTAAATAAATAAAATGCATACGCTTAAAAGGGAAAGCAATTATATGGAAATACAGGTGTCTAAATAGATCATGGCATCTGGTCCCATCACTTCATGGGAAATAGAGGGGGAACAGTGGAAAGTGTCAGACTTTATTTTGGGGGACTCCAAAATCACTGCAGATGGTGATTGCAGCCATGAGATTAAAAGACACTTACTCCTTGGAAGAAAAGTTATGACCAACCTAGATAGCATATTCAAAAGCAGAGACATTACTTTGTCAACAAAGGTCCAGCTAGTCAAGGCTATGGTTTTTCCAGTAGTCATGTATGGATATGAAAGTTGAACTGTGAAGAAAGCTGAGCACCAAAGAATTAATGCTTTTGAACTGTGGTGTTCAAAGTTTCAAGAGAAGACTCTTGAGAGTCCCTTGGACTGCAGAGATCCAACCAGTCCATTCTAAAGGAGATCAGTCCTGGGTGTTCTTTGGAAGGAATGATGCTATTCTAGAGATCCATCCTGGGTGTTCTTTGGAAGGAATGATGCTAAAGCTGAAACTCCAGAACTTTGGCCACCTCATGCAAAGAGTTGACTCATTGGAAAAGACTCTGATGGTGGGAGGGATTGGGGGCAGGAGGAGAAGGGGACGACAGAGGATGAGATGGCGGGATGGCATCACCAACTCGATGGACATGAGTTTCAGTGAACTCCAGGAGTTGGTGATGGACAGGGAGGCCTCGCGTGCTGCAGTTCATGGGGTCGCAAAGAGTTGGACATGACTGAGCGACTGAAGTCAACCGAACTAACTACTTACAAAACTAACTTTAGGATGTAGTAGTATTTGTGAATCTTTATTGATACATAACAAGATCTAGCAAAAGAGATAAAAATTACCCTAATTTTGAAATAGTTTGAAAACTCTTCTAATCATATGATAAACTTCATCAATCATTATTTCAAGATATCATTAATACTCTATGCAAATATCTGTTCTATTGGTGACAAAGCACAGGTACTGCTAAAGCTACTCAGATTTGTTGTCTATATTTATAAAGAAAATGCTACGTTTCATTCTAAGTGTTATCTGAAACAAGGACCTATTATTTTTCTATCACAGTTTATGGATCCTCTGAGTTCTATCCAGATACACCCTCTTTAATCCGCTCTCCCTATGTTATGAATTCTGCTGTAGGGGTATGGAGAGTTTGAGCATTTGGATCTTTTCATATTCTCTAACTGGACTGTATAAGTAACCTGTGAAAGTGAAAGTCACTCAGTTATGTCCGACTCTTTTTGACCCCATGGACTATACAGTCCACAGAATTCTCCAGGCCAGGATACTGCAGTGTGTAGCTTTTCCTTCTCCAGGTTATCTTCCCAACCCAAGGATCAAACCCAGGTAGGCAGATTCTTTACCAGCTGAGCCACAAGGGAACTATTTTTATAAGTAACCTATAAAGGGCTCCTTTTGCTTTCCACCAAAAACTTATGTTTTGACAATTCTGGTAATTGTTTTGAATTATTGTCTTAAAGTGTATGTCAAATTAAATAAGAAAATATTACTAGTATATATGATATGAAGATGCATGAAAACCTTCAGTATGTAGTGTCTCTTCCTAAAGTCACACTTGCTATAAAATAGTGTCATGATGAAATGCTCGAGTCATTTATTTGTCCCTTGAACTTGGAAAAATGCAAAGTGGTATACAACTCTAAGAAAAGAAAAACTTCTGTCAATTCTCTACTGTTTTATGCAGTAAAACTGAAGAAATAGTTAGACCTTGCTTTGGAGTCTTGCTTGCCATGTTTGCAATATATTTCCAAGATAAATGATGGCGGTATGTTTATTTAAAAAGTAGTTACTCAAATAGAACAAAATCTCATTCTAGCAATTACTATACACTGTAAAACCAGTATCACATTTATTTTTGAGATTCTGGGCCATAACTGCTGACTCTACTACCGTTAGGCATTTTACTTCTGATTTTGTTTTCATTTGCATCATTAGGGACATTACTGCCTGGCTTGTATAAAACACACGCAATATACGACAAAAACAAAAGTGTAACTTAATATATAACCTTTTATTAAATTCCCTCACAAAAGTCATACTTACCTTAATGCAGAATATGAATAGCTATTAGAAGATGTCTGTTGGATTTTTAGATGCCTAATTTCTGTAAGTAGAAATGGCTTGACGTTAACCAATTATCACTAGCGGGATAGAACCTCTGACTGCCAATGCAGGAAACACAAGATAAACTGGTTCAATCACTGGGTCACAAAGATCCCCTGGAGGAGGAAATGGTAACCCACTCCAGTATATTTGCCTGAAGAATCACATGCACAGAGGAGCCTGGGGGGCTACAGTCCCTAGGGTTGCAGAGAGTTAGACACGACTGAAGCAACTGAACACGCATGCACACACCCATGTATCTTTATAGTTTAATCAAGAAAAAGATAAGTCAGCCCAAGTTGGATCTTAATAATAAGCTGCTGCTGCTGCTAAGTCACTTCAGTCATGTCCAACTCTGTGTGACCCCACAGATGACAACCCACCAGGCTCCCCTGTCCCTGGGATTCTCCAGGCAAGAACACTGGAGTGGGTTGCCATTGCCTTCTCCGCTTAATAATAAGATGGTTTCCATGTTTTTCCTAACATACTTGGCAGTGAAAGTGGTCATTATTTTTAATAAAAATATATCTTAACATAATCACTCATCATTTACAATACTATTTGACTTAAACGTTGAATGACAAAAGTCAGGGTCATTGGTAAGTTTAGAAAATTCTTCAAGAATTTCAAAAGGCTTATACAAACACTGTAGTTGATCTTTTCACTTCTTATTTTTAGCCAAGGAATTGTTTAGTTACTGATAAACTAAAACTATAGCATTACATGTAAGACAGCGTTACATAAAACACAAGGTGAGGAATGAACGGTACTATGGAAGTCAGATAAGGACCGAGTCCTTGAACAGAAAACACAGATACTAAAAGGAAACAGTAACATGTCGTCTTTGTGAAAACTGCATTGGTCCGTCCCTTACCCCTTCCTTGGAGGTAAAACATCAACAGCCAACTGAAATGATGAAACTAATACACTCCAGTAACTTATACACATAATTTCATGAATTTCCTTAAGGTTATTCCAGGTAAGGAACCTGTTATCAAGATATGCTGTCAGGACTGAGGGCCAGGATTACAATGGCTTTCTTTCTCTGCTTTCAGAAAAAGTTACATAAGAAGAAAATAATCAGTAGTTACTATCGTTAAGAAATAAATATTTTCAAAATTCCACAAACCATTTTCTGAAATTTAATGTTTTTCAAATAAACAGCAAACTTTAGCTAATATTCCATTAAATTTGCTTCTTAAGTTCAAACCTTAACCAACTCACTCAGGAAAAAAAAAGTATAGGAATCATCTACTAAACCATCTGTGCAAGAAAAGTGTGGAAGGGACAAATAGAGGATGAGATTGTTACAGGGACAAATGTCAAAGGGGATCAACTATATGATAAACAAAGACATCCAATTTCAATACTGTTGAGCCCACTTTTAAATATGTATATTCAACGTTTTTGTGAGTGTTACGAATTCTAGTATACATAAATTTTTTAACCTAAGTTCAGAAAGACAAAGAGAAAATTCAGGAAGTGCCTCTATGCACTCTTTATTTTAGCTTTGTCTTAATACATCAGAAGTAATTATATGTTAATTTTTTATTATATTTTAGCAACTTGAATACATAATAAAATTTTCAGCCAATAAAAACAAAGGTTGGAATGTTAACTGAAAAAAATTCATGCAATTCTTACTGCCTTCATAAAATGTGAAGCATGATTGAGGGTACAAACTTTAGGCACATGTCTGTCCACAAAGATTACAAACTCATCAAGAACAAGAACTATGGATCCGTTACTTATTTTATTATCCCAAATAGTACTTCACACACTGTAGGTGTCAAAAAAACCCATGCTGATTGAATTAAATTTATACAAGAACCGATGCAGAACTTCAACTAAAAACATATTATTAAATTGAAGAGAATTGAGCTACAGAAGCTCCAACTAATTATTAGAATATAATGAGGGTGAAAACTTAGAGAAGGAAAAAATAAGATATGAAGTAAAATTCAAACCTGATTTAAAAGAGTTTTATCTCTCACTTTAATTAGGCAAGGGACCCTAATTTTCAATTATGAAAGAAAGCCGGAAAAAATGAACATGGACACCACTGAGTGGGGACATTTCTGAAAAGAAAATCTTACATTTTAGTTTAAGTTTTAGTTCCCAAATTTCTACTGACCACATACATGTGTGTATTAAAGTCATTCTAAAACATGAAGGATATTTAACAGCTGCCTAAACAACCCTTGAACAAAAGCTCCTGCATGTAAGCACAATTCTCAGGGCCAAAGTTGCACAAGTTTGTCTTGGGAACAAAACTAAAAAGAGAGAACACAAAAGTCATAAAGAACAGAGTGATTATGAAGTCAAGGAATGTCTGTTTAGGACATCACTCATCTCTATCATCTGCCTAATTTAAAACTTTATTACAGAAATGTCTAACTGCTGTAAATATCTTCCCACTAGAGACACTTACCGAATTTAAGTACTTTTTCTGAAATTTAATTTTTAAAAATCAGTTAATCTTGTCCTTTAGCCTTTAGGACTTCCATTCATATCTCTAAAGGCTGTAGGAACCACAAGGAAGATTCTGAGTACAAAGAGCAGATGGTGCTCTGATCCAAGTCATGGAAGTCATCTTCATTTCAATTAATTTACTTTGCCTTTATGAACTTAAGAGTCTTTCAAGGAGGCTGACATTTCACTCATCTGAAAAAGCCTGGAATGTGACAGGGGAAAGGGAGGAGAAGTAAATCAAAGGGCTTAGCAGTTTTCCAGATGCAATGTATTTTTCTTTTCTTCTTTTCCACCAGAAATTTGAGAGGCTTCTGACATTTTAATTCCGTGCAAAACCACAGTAGCAAAAAATGTGTACAGCTTCTATGTCAAACAAACAAACACACACACGTGCACTTGGACATACTCATGATACAAATATACATTCCAATTTGCTGTTCCTTTAAGTGAATATTTCTTTGAGTGTATTTATTAGATGTTTGTGTGTAGTTTCACCGACCCCATTCCAGTTTAAAAGCAACAGCAGATTTTGCAACTTTCTTTTTCTCTTGTGTGTGATAACTAATCGCTGAGGCCATGCTGGCTTGTTCATTAGAAAAGATACTATTTATAGAAACTGTTCTCATAACTGTACTTTTAATCATATCAGGATATTTCAGTTATCACCTTTAGCCACATGGTTTCAGGAAACAATGCCCAAATAGTTCATGCAAATACTGGTCATTTCTGAAGAGCTCTTTTTTCATTGCATGGAAATTCACTAAAACATCTAGAGGTAAAAAATCTTCGAAGCCCATAGATAAATTCTCAGCAACAGAGGATATGCCCATTATGCCTTGGAGCCAGAGATGGAAAAATGGCAGTTAACTCCCCAAAATACCCTGCTTCAATATTTACCTGACAGCTTCAGTATCTTGACATTTTCCCCAGTGCATTTCCTCCTTTTTCAGATATTATTTTACAAGGGATTTCTTGTTACACAGAACTAACATAAATCAATCTATAACAGAGGAATTTGTTTAATACATTTATTCTTTTAAGAAGTTGCATGATCATATTTCATTGACTCGTACAATAGAAAGAAAAATCTTACTACTAAAACAGAGTTTGTGGAGATGGGTGCATGGTAAACCTATTTAGTCTTTTCAGAGGTTCATTCTTAGATTTTAATGTTAAATAATAACAACTATTCATTTAAGCTGGTCTCACTGTATATCTTGACCTTTAGCAATTCCACACACAGCAGCTTATTGTGGTATCCATTAAATAGGAGAAATAAGAATGTTTTATTTTGCCATTAAGAGAAAAAGAAAAAGAGTACTGTATGTTACATGGCCCATGAAATATTGGCAGCGTGCTCCTTGGCTTTCATTCGAAGAACAGCGATACTGGAAGACCTCCTTTCAAACTCTGGCTTTGTTTCAAATGCATGTCCATTGGTAGCCCCGGTAAGAAGAGAGTCAGTGAAAAAATTGTTGAGGGGCACGTGGCTGAACTGGTTCTGGTGGTTTGAAAACCCTGTGTAACTGGAATCTGTCCGAGGCGAGTGAGAATAAGGTGTCATACACGAGGAAGTGTCACGTGGTAACATGCATGAAGTAACCACAGAACCACCACTTGCATTTCCTGCCCACAAATTGTTCTGAATCTGGAATATATAAAACAACAAATATTACATTTATGCGTTCTCACTTTTGTTCCTTACTTTTGGGAAACTGAATTTACAAAGTTTTGCTAGCTGTTCTTTGTCTGCTCCTATTGGGTGGTCTATAATTTCATTCTGAGTACATCAAGCAATTACTGAAAAATAATTAGTTGAAAGATTCTTCTAGTTTGTTATACTGGAGTGGATCACCAAAACCCACATACCTGACCACATAAAATACTCTCAATACATGTCAATCTCTTGAGGATTCTTTTTACAGTCATGACTTTAAAAATGAAATCTGATTTAATCATTACTTTTAATCAATTCATGTGTTTAGAAAAGTGATTAAAATATGATTAAGTTTAAATATAGTTTTCATCTTTCCAAAGAATATTACACAATTGCATACTTTTTTAATTTCCATAGCTGACTCAGTGTGGTATTTTTCACTGGAAACCAATGCTGATACCAGGCTGGTTGTTCTTTAGAGATATTTTAAAGCAAAATTCATTTTGGAAAATGTTTACTGTTTCATTGTTTTTCATTCCCTCTAGTCTTGAAAAACTCTGTGAATAGGACATTTATATACATATTTTAAATATTTATTCTATGATTTATATATGATATAATGAGGTTGCAGCAGAATTATAACCTGTAAAGCAGACTTAGAATTCTAAAATTTGACCAATACCCAATAATGGAAGCACAACTGAGAAAAATACTCAAGTATTAGCAAAAATACTATCTGAATAAAAATTAAGTATGAGGTAACAACTTACATAAGATTGAAAACTGAGTTATCACTTGTGCCCAAGAAATTCACAATCATCACATTAAATCCCTATAGGAAACATTTCTATATTGTGCAGTATTATCAGCAAACACAAATTTCTTTAAAGTTACTAGGATACAAAAGAAACACTAAGTCAAATTTGTATAATACGAATTTTTAGGAGGCATCTTAGACCAGCTATTTAAACAAGAGCAAGGAAAGTGATCACAGGTACTACTGAGAAGCAGAGAGAAAATTGTGACAAATGGCAGGAGGAGGGAAAAAGCAAGGAAAATGCTGCTTGGTATAGCACCGTGGAGAGACACAGCCTTGGAATACGAAATTTGAAAATTTATGCCTTTTACAATATTATTACACTAGACTTAGATTTATACTAAAACATAACAGCAGTATATATATTTATCCAATCTGGCTTTCTTTTCTTTTTTAAAATCATAATTAGAATACAATAAACAATTACTTAACACATATAGAAGAATAGTTTTCTTATATTTCTTTTTACATAGAAATTTCAGTCTACTACTGAAGCCTCTGGTATACTCTTACAAAACTCAAGCTTAAGCCATACTTTTAAAGACAACTTATTTTCAATTAATATCCAAAATATGTTAATGAATATTCTAGATTACATTGTAGAGACGTTACTCTGTAACTCTGAAAGGGCCACTTAACCACTTTTAGGACTGAACAAATATCATCCTTCAGGTGGGGCTTCAATGATTGGCAAGATGCCCATGTCAGTGTTGTTTTTAAAACAGTTCTTTATGTAAGTATTTTCTAAGCTGCTTTAAATATGCCAAATCTGTGAGAGATATCTATAGACCTCTATCTAGCTATGTAACCAGCTGTCCATCATGATTTTCATACTTTATCAATCTTTCAATTGTCATGGGCTATGCTGTTTAAATTTTGGCTCATCCTACTATATGTACCCCACTTTACCCAAAATATGATGATTGGTGTCAGTGATTGCTGAGCTATGTATCTCAAACCAACAGGAGGGGATGTTAATGTCATTATTCTGTCAAACTAGTTCTTCTAACTTGATCTGGGTGATTTTCCTCTGACATTCAATCAAACATTGTGCTACACTGAAAAACCACAGTCACATGTCTGACAAAAGGGCTTTCAGGAAATGAAAGTGAACTTGCTTGCTTACTTTTGAAAAAAATAAATGCAAGGCAAGATAGTGGTGGAGAAAGATTATTTAGGCTTTATGTTTCTTAAAGGATTCCTCAACTTACAAAGCGTGTTGCTAGAAATTATTATTGAACTCACCTACTTGTATTCCAAATGCACAGAAACATATTTAACAACTAGGTAAAAAAAAAAAAAATAAGGAGAGTAAAAGCAAGGAAGGTGATCTATGAATTTAAATAAGTATTTTCACCCCAAATGAATTTAGGAAAATCTCTCCATTTTCTATGACATAAGCAAATATTGTTATTTTGATCAAAATGTCTTACCTCAACATGATCAAGCAAGTTAAATGCATTATTTTTCACAAAACAGAACCTACAGAAAGGTCTTCTGAACAGAACAGATTAATAAAGCAAGTTACTAACAGCAATACTTTAGTTTTCCTGACCAGTGAAGCTGTCACACACTTTGGCTGATATGCCCGGGTTCCATGATCTCTGTCTCTCATCTCTTTCCTGTCTTTCTTTGATTTTCAAACTTCTGGCAAGTTTTCATTTGACTTTGGGGATCTAGATGGTTTCTATATTACAGTTGGATGCAAATCATAAAAAAATAATATCCCCAGTGAACAGAGGTCTTGCTTCCTTGGAAGCATTTCCTCTGGAGGTGTCAAACATCTGATGAGGACAATCAAGCCCATGCTCATGATATCTAATAGTTATCAATTAATGGCCACGTGTCAAGCATTTTGATTAAAAGCATGATGACTTCTGAATTGTTCCAATAAACAAAAAGGTATATGCTTTTACTATCCCCATTTCGTAAAAGGTAAAACTATAAAACAGAGAGTTTAAGAATCTCACCAAAATTGGATAACTCTCAGGGAGGAGGTCAAATCTGAACCCCGGAAATCTTATGAAATGCTACAATGACATAAAAACTAGTCTTATGAGTTGAAATTATTTACTTATTCACAATCCCAAATTTGTGTGTATTTATAAATTCCACTTTCTGAAAGCAAAAGTCCCAATGATCACTCACAACTGTTTCTCATCCCCAGGCTTGACACAGTATATGATAAATCCTTAGTAGACATTTATTAAATACTGGAAAATCTCTAAGAATATGAAATTTGGACTGATTCTTGAAGATATAATCAAAATTTTGTGGACATTTTATGCTAACATATCTAAATTTTTTTCTCATGATTTGAATGCCAGAATCACCATACTACACAATCTTAACAGAAATCATGAAAATTACACAGCTAGAGACCCTGTTGACCCTGTATCTTTAGGAAGGTAATCTTTTTTCCTTTTTGTTAAACACGTATTATCTTATGTTCTGGAGATTCTGATTCATTAAGCAGGTAGTGCAGCTGAGGGGCTCTGTACTAAAATAATGGCAAAGATGATAATGGGGCTTTCCAGATGGCTCTAGTGGTAAAGAACCCACCTGCCCATACAGGAGACTCACGAGACGTGGATTTAATCCCTAAAGATGGTAAGACACAAAAGCAATTCAGAACATCAACTAGGATAAAGAAACACTACTGAAGTCCAATTTCCTTCCAAATGAAAAAAATTCTCACACATTTTCAGTTATGTTCAATTTCTGTGATAAGAAGCTCACCCTGTTTTTAAAAAAATATTCCATTCCCTCCTGGGGAGCTCTGTAAAAAGGTGTAATTTTCCTCTATTTCTTCTATTTCTGTTCCTTATACAGAATAAGCAGCATCCTTCTTACATGAGAAAATCTTCAAATATCATCATGAGATTATTACACAATCATAAGTCTCTCTTCCCTAAGGATTCTTCATATTGATTTCCAGACAGTATCATTCTAGCCGCATTCCTCTGGATGTGCTGGAGGTTTCCAATGCCCTTTCACTCTTAGAAACATCCAGCACTGACAACAGAAAATAACATTCTGGATGTCGTCCGGCCCCTGTCGGGATAATCTAGCCGGTATCAGCTTTGTTCTACATCGTCTACTTCTATTAATGTCTGAAGAAGTCATGCGGTTAAACAGCCAAGCTGTTTGAGCTTGTAGTTTAATAAATCTACCACTGTTCAGGTGGGCTCCTTCTGTGTCTCCTTCATTCCACTCTTCTAAGTGGTCACTTTAAAATGATGTGCTAGAATCTGTAAGTCATACTGTCTAAAACTACATATTTAACAAACCGAGAAGTCATACAAAAATCTTACTCTCTGACTTATTAAAAGAAATACTATATTTGCTGTTAAATTTTGAAATGAAGGAACATTATTTTTTCTAAGATCACTACTTATCTTTCTAGTATTTTTTAATACTGGTTCATAGACACTGCTACTGCTGCTGCTGCTAAGTCGCTTCAGTCGTGTCCGACTCTGTGTGACCCCATAGATGGCAGCCCACCAGGCTCCCCTGTCCCTGGGATTCTCCAGTTAAGAACTGGAGTGGGCCGCCATTTCCTTCTCCAATGTATGAAAGTGAAAAGTGAAAGTGAAGTCGCTCAGTCCTGTCAGACTCTTAGCAACCCCATGGACTGCAGCCCACCAGGCTTCTCTGTCCATGGGATTTTCCAGGCAAGAGTACTAGAGTGGGGTGCCATTGCCTTCTCCGTCATAGACCCTAGCACCAAATAAATTTTTGTAAGCTTTTAACTGTATAATATGCAAGAGATTTACAACCAGGAGCAATGTTATTAAATGCCCATATTCTTTTTATATGTGCTTTAAAAAAAGAAAAGAAAAATGGAAAAAGAAAGATTGTCTGTCTTTACAGTTTTTCTTCTTTGTTGTGTTTAAAAGAAGTGGATAATCTAAAAATATTCCATGTTTTAATGTGGTTCACAGCATTTTTTAAAGTTCTGGGGGTACGTTCAAAGCATTGTCCACAGAATTTAGCCAACTGCCTCCCATTAGCATGAAAGAAAGTTTAGCTGACTTACTACTCTCCACTTTGAATGTTTGCCCCTTAATGTTTTTCTAATCAGTGAAAACCTTATATATTTAATTATTCTACAGCTTTGAATTTTGGAGGAAAAATTTTTTTTGTCTGATTCTTTCCAAACTGAAATCATTTAATGTTCACCTTCCTTCCAAGGAATTAAAAGCAATAATAGCTAAAAGGAGAGGGTTAATATGTAAGTATACATACATATATTAAGAGTTCTTCACTGGGCATCTCTATATGTCATGAATTGATGGAACAGAGTAAATCATGGATAGGAAATCATCAACCTCATTTACCTTCACCTTGGAAACTTGATATAGATATATTCTTTACATAACCAAAACTAGAAAGAAAATTTAGTATGCTAAATGTGGTTTATATTTCTAACGTATTTTCTGATTTTACTGTAGTGGGGAGTTTACATACTTCTAAAAAACCTCTTAATCTCAGTTTGTTCTTTTTTCCCTTAGTTGCAAAGTAGCATGATGTGTAAAAAAAAATCAAATAGTTTCCTTATTTATATACTCTACATCTCAATGTTATGGTATTTATGGAGATATTAGCCTACGGAATTTAATTTGGATTTAATAGAAATACTGAAAAAATGTGAGAATATAGGAGTAATTTTAGAGCATTCTTAATTTTAAAGCATCTCTAAAGCCAACTAAATAACTTTTTTCCTACTAAAATAAGTTTACTTAATCTTACTCCTCCTATACATATAGACTGTTTCTTTCTGCCACCAACATTTATATGTACACGAGACACACACACACACCAGGATACACGTATTATTATACTCATACAACCTTTACATCACAGCCCCAACAGTTCCCTGTGGGAGTTAAAAGGCTGCTATGAAAAGACAGAGAGCAGGGATTCACAAAGAGGTATTTGTGAGGATGTTATAGCAATAGTTTCTTTCCATTAAAATAAAAAAGTTGATTTTGGCTTTTCCTGTTTGACAGAATGCTTACTTTTATTGACTACTCTGAGTATTATTCTATACTTACTATAAAGATTTATTACCACATTATCACTATAGAATTTAATTTACCAGATTTTTATATGGCCTCTTTTAAAAAGGCAAACATCACTTTTTACAAAAGTAGTTTGACTTTTTAAGAGACCATTATATTCTTTATTAGCATATCCCCCCTTTAAAATTCAGAGGGATAAAGTATTAATAAGAATCATATGCTTATTAACTTGCAGATATTTTTAGCTGTTGGGACCTTAGGGTCCCATTAACTTTTCTAGTAACTACCTCAGTAGGCTTCTGGCAAAGAGAAAGGGTATAGGTGTTTTTCTAAACAGTGAATTTGCTACCAGTGAATAAATAACACACACTGAGACTTTGTGTACCTGGGGAAAAAAAATCCCAAGTTGAATTAGTCACACAGTCAAAAGATAAATCTGAGCACATCTAGGTACTACTTGAGATAGAAATGAGGGTACGTTTTCATCAGAGCCCTCTTATTAGATGTAATTTTAACTAAATATATATATATTATATATATACACACACACTAAGATTTTGGAGGAATTAATTTCAAAAATTTTAAAAATGTGTTTTAAACGCATAGTATTACTAAGTTGAAGTGGTCAGAAAGTGTTTATTCATCAGAAAAGGACCACATGTTAATTGTTCATTGCTACTTTGAGTTGTTAAATGAAATTTCATCTTAGAAATGTATATATGGATTTCAAACAGGAGGAATGCCTTTTCTGTTAAAAAAAAAAACACTATTAGATGTAATAGTCATGTGAGACTAACAAACTGGAAAGAAATTTGCTATACAGAAAAATAAGTGTGTATCTCTTGTTAGTGTAAAACTTAACAATTAGTCTCATAAGCAATGTTAATGTCTGTAAATTTCCAGAATGATATCATATAAATGTTGTTTAAATTTTGCATTATTCAAATAATATTTGAAATATGCTCCAAATAAAATATATAGGAAACATTAAGAACATCTTTCTTTCCCTTTGCTGTCGAATGTGTTCTTAAATTTTAAATTGTGATCATTACAAAAAAAATTTTATAGGAAATCTCACCCTACATACCTTAAAATGAAATCATAGCACTTGGCATTTGCTATTTAAAAAAAATATTTATCCAGCAGCAATTATCAATTGAAGTATTTTCCAATTATTTGTCACTTTATTTTTCACCTATTTTAATGCATGCATGCTAACTACTATTGATTCATGAGTGCCTAATTAATTTTTAATGAGAATTCAACTATTTAAAAAGTTCAGAATTATAGGAAACAAAAATTATTTTTTTTTGTAAATTATAACCTAAAATGTAAATTAAGTATGGAAACACAAAGTATTTATACAGTATATTTTTAATCTTAGAGTGCTTCACAAGGTGTCATATACAAGCTTGCAATTTATTCTTAAAATCCTGAGTCAAGTTATCAATTATATTCATCTTATATTTGAGTTAACTCTAATTTGGAATTTTATTTTTGTTATTTTAAAATCAACTGTGCATTTGCACTAAAAAGTCTATTTAATGCTCCATAACTTAGAATAAAAATGAAAACTCACAGATGCATGTGGTTTAATAAATGTGGTGCACATATAATTCTGGATTAAAGTATATCCTGAGGTTCACACTAACAATAATGGTTTAAACTGCAGGTTTTAATCCAGAAGTTCTCGTAGACTTTTCAGACTTTGATGCTTAATTTCCCCCCTCCTTCTTCCATAAGGTAGTTTTAATATGTATGAACTATTTTAAATTTTTACTTTTTATTATTTTGATAATCTACTCAATTTATTGATTTACTCTTTCCTCTTAAAATACAAAATATGTACAACCAAATCAGTTAAATACAACACTTAACAGTGTTCACTTAACTAAAAGCAAAACAAATTTAAAAAAACAGCTAAGTTATTACTACTCAGTAAAGTCTTTAAATCACATTAAATTTGAGCATTACATTTCAAAAATAAGTCTATTTTCATAATCAATAATGTGAAAGCACTTTACTTCTAAAGGATATTCTTTACTTCTTTAAAGTATCTAGGATTACTTTCACCAAATAGAAGAATTATTCACTGTCTGTGTCTAGCTGTTCCTTTACTTAATCAATACTAACAAAATCTACCTCCTGCTACACATAACTTAGTTTTAACATATACATATATGTGAAATACACTTTATATGTTTTTATATAAATATATATTTAAATTAGGAATGGTATCCATTGTAAACACTATATTGATTTGAATAAATTATATCCTTCTATAACTGTAAATATTTGTGCTTACTATCAGTGATAAATTGTATCACTTGTTGGCCTAGTGCGCTAATACTTTGTCCCTCCATTCATAAAGGAAGTGTCACTGTACTACAATATATGACCATCTCATTGCTTGTTTGAAAGATATGGAATTACTCATTACACAATGCATCTTGTATAGCTACATTATTAATATTTTTAAAAGATCTTGGGATCTTTGTTTACTTCAAATACTTGGGGAAAAAAAAGAAATAACAGTGATAAAAATGGTATTTTTTCTAAAGGTAAAAACTGCTCCAGGTGCCTTTAAATCACTAAACCACAGTGGTTAAAGGAAACAAGCTTCATATTCTTTATTTAGCTTAAGTAAAGGCAAACTTCAAGATTAGGAGAGAAACTTGTTGATAGAAGAAGGTAGGATAAACAATATCTTCATAATCACTATTTTACAGAAACCTTAAAATTTCCTTTTAAAAACCGTATAGCAATGTTTGAAACAGTATATGTTAAGCTAAAAATACTTTACAGCTTTTCATCTGTTTTTTAAATTATTTTAGTGACTACAAATTATCTATAAAGTGAATCCAACATTTGCTAGGTTCAAACTCCAAGTGGCATATATTTCTAAAGGCATCAATTAAACAACAGAAAGCAAAAATACTACATGGGTCCTTTTTTACATTTGGGAAATAGATATAATTACGATTCCACTATTTACTAACTAAAACCTTACTGAAAATTTTGGCAGGAAAACTTTCAACCTTTCTTTTGAAATTTTTGATGAAAAAATATTTTCCAAGTGAGAAAATAATTCTGGTGGATTAAGAATATATACAAATTTTCCTAAAACTACCATATTTATTTGGTCATTCTAATTTAAAGAAGAAAGTGTATTTAACTGAACTTGTTCTTTCCCTGGGATCCCCAAATAGTAAATTTACTCACAGAATGTATTGATTTAAATACTGCAACAAAAAGGGGCATTCAAACCACTTAGCTACTTCTCTACTGCAGAAAAAAATTAATAATGACTAATAGCTATTAGAGAATCATGACTATTTATTGAGCCCTCATTATGTACTAGGAAATACTTTGCATAAATTATTTTAATTCTCACAAATAACATATGAACTTCTATCACCATTTTATAAATGAAATGTTCCTAGCGGTTAATTTATTTGCCAAAGGTCTAAAAATCTATTAAGTGGCACAGCCAGGATTCGAACCCACAACTACCTGATTGTGAAGCCCGGAGTCATACATTAATCCATGGCCCATCCCAAATCCCAGGATTTAGTTCCACAGACTATTTAGAAATCATTTTAATCCTCTCCATGACAGAAAAAGTATCATCAACATCTTCATCTACACTAAGACCACCAACTCTAGTACCAACTGTACCTCAACTTTACAAATAAAGAATCAAGATCAAGGAAGTCCAGAGACTTTTTCAAAGTCACCTAGCTAGTAAATGATCAAGTTAATGCAAGCTTAATCTGAACTAAACTAATGGCAAAAAATGAACACTTCTTCTAAGTGTGAAGGCTGGCTATAATCTTTCGATTGGTCATGTCCGACTCCTTGCAACCCCATGGACTATACAGTCCATGGAATTCTCCAGGCCAGAATACCGGAGTGGGTAGCCTTTCCCTTCTCAAGGGAATCTTCCCAACCCTGGGATCGAACCCAAGTCTCCAGCATTGAAGGCGGATTCTTTACCAGCTGAGCCACAGGAGAAGTCCATAATCTTTCTATAAAATATGCGTAACTTAACAAAAAATATTTTATTCACCAAAAATAATTATTTTAAAGATGCTTTGGTTTTAATAAATTAGAAACACATTAGAACCTAATGTTGATAGATACTTGCTTGGTTCTTAAACTCAAGGACAAAATTATGTGAGTCTCTTTTGCTGTGATAGATATAGTCTGCATCAAGAAAATGTTTGCAGAATTTGTAATATCTAACTTGCAATCTGTCTAGAAAGCAGGAGATTTTGTCTGGATCATTTGTATAAACTCTGTGCCTAGAACAAGACCGAGCATGTATCTGTTTGGTAAAATGCAAAACTATAAAATGATAAAACTCTGGAAGAAAATGAATTAAGCTGAAAGGGGTCTGCAAAATCTTTCTAGTCTATTTCTTTCAAAGAGGAAAAGTTAGCTGCTTAAGACCACAGAGCTGGTTGAGAGCAGAGATTCAGAAACCATCTATTTTATTTAAAATAGACCAATTTTGTTTTATAATGTACTCCTGAAAACTGAAGTGAACCAAAACTTTTTTCACATCTATTTGGTGTATATATAATTTGCTTAATACTGTGATGATACAATGTGAGTAAGAACTGAATCATCTTTTAAATACTTTACATCCTAAATGGCGTGGCAGACATTTTTACACAATCCACCACAAGGTCGGTTAGAAAGTGACGCATTGACTGAGGGAAAATTGAGAGGAGGGTTCCAGGTTTAGGTGAGGGAAAGGGAATTCAAGATAGAGGGAAACAGATTTAGCACGAGCAATGAGACTCTCTTCTAAAGTATCAGGTAATGGAGAACATCGAATAATTTAATTTAGCTATACTGTATTGACAAATGGTAACTGATATTGTGACCCAAAGTAGAGCTTTAATAAAAAACACTACTATTTTCACTACATCAAAATATACTACCTTTCATCACTACTGACATCACAGTACTCACACTTTTATTTGCTTTCAAACATAAGCAGTTTTAAAAAAAGAGTATTTTAGTCTAAGAAGTATCTACATTTTTTAAATGTTTTATTATTTAGGCATTTTTCCTTTCCAAAGTAAGGTGATGTTTCAGGGTCAAAACTGAACTATTTCAAGACTCAGTGTTGGTTTAAGGAGAAAATGTTGCAATAAGGAGCCCGGGACTCCTGAACTCAAAACACTTGGGCTCAAATTCAATGAGTTAATGGCTGTAAGGAGGAAGCCTGGCTTAAAACAAGCCCTCAACTGGTAGTTACTATTTTTACTGTTACAGCTGTTGTTACTACAGTGTAATGAAGACCAGTGAAAACAAAGTATTTATAACATTTTAGAAAGTATTAATTACTATTCATAAATAAACATTATATGTTATATATAGATACTTTATGCTAGGTAAGATTATGATACAAAGGCTTACTATTATGAGCGAGCTGAAGGAGATCATTTTCTAAACCATTTCTGGTTTTGATGTATTTCTGCGTATGCTTTTGCTTCCCTGCCAAATTGCTAATTCTTTATTTCTGTCCTGCCGCCAACTTTTTCTAGTTCCAACTTTTTTGTAATTAATAATTTTTTTCTGTAATTAGTAACAGTAACCACATTCAATGTCTTATTGCACTGAGTTGGTTAGACTCTTTCAATTCCTATTTTTCCCATTATAAACTATTTTCAAGCCACATGATTTTTTTTTTTAAAGCAGTTTCCTTAGGCTGAGTCTTGAGACATGACTTTGGCATAGTTATTTTTTCAAACAAACTAAAATAAAGTCAACCACATATTTTTAACTGAAACAGAATTTTCCCCTGACTTTCTTTAATACCTAGAGTGGGGAGTAGCAGACACTTGATTTCAGAATTTTTGGTAACCAAACATTAAATGACTTAGCAATACAGAAAAGTACTGTGGATTTGACAGTATTTTTATTATTGTTGATGAACGCACCGTCAAAATAACTTCAACATATGATGTCTGTGTTTCCACATTTAAATTTTGAGATGGTATAACCAAATATACATAAAAATTATGGAGAACCCACAAAGAGAAATTCGTGCAAAATTTCATTATCTCTGAGGGGAATTTTTTAAATTAATCCTTTGTTGGCGTGAAAAAGACCATCAAATGTATAATTTGACCATACCATTTCCTTTCCTGCTTGAGCTATTAGGTGACCTCATTCTGCTAACTGCTAATATCAAAAGCTATGAGGCACAATAACATAATGGCAAGATAATTTTAGGGGGTGACTAATATTAAGGGTGACTAGTTATAATGTACTGTTATATTAAGTTTTTACACAGAGCTTAATTGGTGCAAGGCCCTATTCTACACATTTCACGATATTCTAAAGAAGAAAGAGGGGTTAGCAACAAGGCAACTAAGAGCAAGGAGCAGAAAAGTGGAAAATAGAAATAGGAACAATGAAAGGAATGAAGACTGAAATAAGGTGAAAAAAAGGTACGCTGCAGTCAAGTGTTGTGAGAGACTTAGCAGTTAGACTGCTTAAAGTCTACATGAAAAGAATTCACAATTTGTGACTTTATTATTTCTAAAGTCATCACAAGTAGTTTCAAACTATGGAAAGTATATGCCATCTCTGTTATTTTTCTATCGTTATTTCACTGGTTGGCAGTGAATATTTTCTGCTCCCTTGAACTGAACAGCAGATCTGAATAATGCAACATAAGTCTTATGCTCTTTTGCTATTAATCATTTAATCATGTTACTTACCCTTAAGAGCCACATTGCCTCTGCTTAAATCTGAGCTTTACTACACTAATTAAAGTGAGTAAATATCTCACTTTTATTAGTGGCAATAAATACCTCGCCTCTCTGTGCCTCAGTTTCCACATATAAAAAATGGGAATTAATATCACCTACTGCATAAGGTTACTGGGAGGATTAAATGAGTTAATAAATGTACACTGCTTAGAACTGTGACTGACAGAGAGGGCTATCGTCTTGCTAACAACTAGGAAAACTGCAGTGTCTGCTCCCTTGGAACTTACCGCCTAGAGGAAAAACATCCTTGCAGCATTTTGCTTAAAACTCAACTAGGACACTCAAAACATGTGCTGATGGTAAGTAACCAGGGGATACACATATTTTTAAAATAGGAGAAA
The DNA here is from genome assembly GCF_042477335.2 of Ovis canadensis. NCBI lineage: Eukaryota > Metazoa > Chordata > Mammalia > Artiodactyla > Bovidae > Ovis > Ovis canadensis. Next base: position 127,208,880 of record NC_091247.1, on the reverse strand, counting down.
ATATAAAGGAACTACTTTAAGATAAACTTTCTGAAGGGAAATAAGATTCCTCTTAAGGTATGGGCCTTTATTCAAAAGGTACCCATATCACTGGTCTTTAAGGAAACTGCAGTGGCAAGGCTTAGCTGTAGCAGCCCTTTATAGACCGCCCTGTAAGGAACCACTCCTGTGATCATGGACCAATTCTCTTTCTTAACTCATCTGGGTCTGGTTTCCTGACTTTTAAAATGAAGGGACTAGGTGACCTCTAAGGCTCTTATTCACATATAATATTACATTAATAAATTTCATGAATTTTTATTCATGGAGTGAAAGTCTCAAGATAGGTTTTTTTTTAAATCATGAAAGGTACAAGAACCCAAAGACAGCATGAAATTAAAAGACTGAATTCACGCTCACAAGGCATGAATTTACAGTTGAAGAAAATGAATATCCTTAAGTTTGGGCTATGATGATTTGTTTACTGGACTATCAAAATATTCCATCAGTATATGTGTTACATATTCATTTTCAAAGTAGTCTCTTACAACACACATCATTAAACAATAAGGAATTAAATAACAGATGGCTTGTTCCTTCTAATACACATATTCTTTATGTAGCAAATACAATTCTGAATATAATTCAGTAGCAGGAAAAATTAATATCCAGTTACAAAAACAAAATATATTTATGTGCATTACAAAGTACGAAAAAACAACCCTCTCTAAATTAAAAGAAAAAATTAGAGGAAAAAATTTTCTAAATACTCTTAATGAGATACAATTTAAAAATTAGGCCCAGAACTAATTCTATACATGTTTTAAGTCACAAAGGGATAAAATGTTTCCTTGAAACAGTAAGCAGTTTCAAAGCTGAAAAGACAACATAGGAGAAAAAATAGTTTTAAGTGGAACTGAAGGTTTCATCAGCCACATTTAACAGTAGGTTATGGTACAGTTCATAAAAAAAGAGCCACAGAGTCTAGCAATGTTTTATGTATTTTAAAAGTTAACAAAGGGAGTAAGTCCAAATTATCAAAATGCAGACTAATTAAGAGACATATTATTGAATGATGCTACTTAAGTTGTTGCAATGTATACCAAAGAAGAAACCTTGAAATATTTCAAATGAATGGCTCTGGAAAAAATAAATAAAAATAAATATTTTAGCAAAATAAATATCTAACAAACATGGAAACAATTTTTGGAGATTAAAATTTTCATTCTTAACTATTATATTAGATGTGATAAAGCTTACACTAGCCCTTTTAAGAATATACAAACCACACGTGTGTATCTCAGTGTTCTGTGCAATTTACCATACCTGTGGATAGCTGTCAGTTCTTGGCAAAACTGATATGTCATAGGTGGCAGCAAAATGGCTCTTAGCTTGTTGGATCTGGCCATAACGTTCTCTTTTTCTCCACTTGGCCCTTCGATTTTGAAACCAAACCTAATTTTTTAAAAAAGTAGAATTTCAGCTAAGGAATAGCTGGTAATGCAAATATGATGGTCAAAGACGTTAAATCAGAAAGGTAAACCAGGTCAAGAAAATTACAAAAGCAGAAATGTTTTTACATTAGAAAGGGATCCACAAGTTTTATTTTCTATTTTATTCTACCCCGATATGATAAGTGCCATGTCTACTAGGCAATACAGTTTAATAGAATCAGACTAGATGTTTTCAAAACTTTATTTAATATGTCTGAGCCTCTATTTTTTTTACTTATGGAAAATAAAAAAGAATTAGATCCTTGAAGATTCCTTATATCTCCAAATGATCATAGATAATAATCCTCTCAGAGAATGCAAGTCTGAAAGACACTCATAACTTTTTAATTTGGGGTTATGTATATAACATGAACTCAGCCAATCTATAACCAAATTAATATCTAAGTCTGTCAAAACAATTATCTTTAAAACATGTCACAAAGTGGAGGCTCTTCTGGGCTGTACCCAGACTTACAAAAACTTAGAAAAATGTAAACAAATACATTACATCTAAAACATATGGCACCAGCAGAAAGACAATGATTATTTAGAAGCAAACTAGTAGGAGTACATGTTATATTGAGTATGATAAAGATTATGGGTAAAATGGTATCATCTGAAGCTGAACTATGGTTTTAAAATATACAAATTGTTTATAACATAAATTGTGTCACTTATAAGATTTTCTCTTATAGAAATTGCTCACAAAATCTTAAAGATAATTTCTCCAATGTAAAATACTTATGGATAATATAAATTTTAAAACAAATAGGACAGATATAATCAAGTGTCAAGAAAGCCTGTGTATTAGTATGGCCTCCACACAGTTCCTAAACTATTTTCCAAATTTCTCTAACTAATTATATAGTAGAAACATCTATTCTATCATCTGTCTTCCTCAGAGGGTTAAATATTAACCAGCTCACACTTGTAAGATCTCCAGAATCTTCACTTTAATATTTTAGGTTTTAAAAGGTTATACAGAAAATTAAATTCAACATGTATAATTTGATATATAATTTACATGAGCAGCTTTCTGAAAGCTGTTTAGTCTTCAGAGAACTATCTTCAGAATACAAAATATTTAGGAAAAAAAGCTGAAAATGAATTATAAAAATGCACAATGTAAAAAAGCATCTCACTAAAATTTATTTAAACTTTTTATGCTTTTTTGTATTCAATTCTACTCTTTCGTATCTTTTCCTTCACACTTATGGAGACATGTTAATATTCAGTCTGGAGTGTAAGCAAGTATTGCAAATTTAAGATGGCAGTTTGAACAGTTCTCAGAAGAAGGCAAAGAGAGCTACCTGTTCAGATGGTTTCTTAGAACACTGCTGGTAAGTGTGTATTACCCACTATATTCAGGGCTTAAGACAACATTAACAGCAAATCAAAGCAAAACACTTTTTTATTTTCTCCATAGACAGGCACCAAGAGCATACTAAGGGAATTTAGTAATGAGGGCTTTTTTCTTTAGAAGAAAACCTTGACAATCACTTTAAAATAGGTGCTGATTACCACTCTTATGCAAAAAGCAAGGAAACTACCTGAGTAAATTAGGTTCAGGCTGGCTCTCTGTGCCTGTTCTTACAGCAAAATTAACCAGCACTTGGTGAAATGTTAAGGGGAAAACACTTTGTGCACAGCTGATCATCTATGTGTAAACATATTTTTCTATGGTTATGAGTATAACTAATTTAAATATATGAACACTAGACCAAAAAACACACGGGTAGGGTTTGTGCTACCGCTTGACAATTCTCAAATTCTTTCTTAGGACTGACTTTCTGCATATTTACTTCCTGAACTAAGGTAAAATAATCATTTGTCTCTAAAAACTAAAGCAAAAATCCGCTGCTTGTTACTCCTGCGCCACCAGATGCTGTCTTTAACAATGTGTAAGAAACTTACAGTGGGTCAGTCTTCAGAAGGAATACTATTATTCCATTCAGAACAAAAATTTATTTCTTTATATTAGCGGTTTATGGAAATTGCAAAATTCAGTATTACTTTTTTTAGAGTCGTAAAAACACACAAAAAGAAAAAGGTCATTCTCCTGAATTAGTCTTACTTGTGAACTAAGAAAATTGTTTAAAACTATCAGGGCTAGGAAAAACAAAATACGTTTAAGAGGTAGAGTTTTACCCAGTATTTTTGTTTTTTCAAATTACTAAAAAATTTAGTATACTGAATCATCTAATTTGATAATTTGAACACATTTTATAGATATAACAATTGAATTCATACATTTAAAAGTTACTTTTAAGATTATTATTCCTACTGCTTTTGAAAAAAATCATGTAAGTTATCCAGATTTTAAAAATTACAATGGAAGGCATGTATTGACAATTGCTGGGACTAGAAAATTGTAGATGTGCTTATACAACTTTTCTTTAATTATGTATAGTGAAAATAGTTTACGGAATACCTTACAGCTGAGAGTTTGTGAGACTGTTGTTTTTTTGTTTTATTATAACTCCAACCTCGGTAAAATTATAGATGCTTATGGGCCATTATACAAGTAACTTACAAATCTAAGGTATATAACCCAAAAAGAGCTTTATAGCTGATAGAAAAATAAAATATATGAATTACTAAATTGGAGAGCTATGGTTCTGGGTTCTTGTCCTTTAAAGATCACTTTTTGAAATCAGAGATTTGTTATCATATTCTGTTGTTTTAAAATAATCATTAGCTTTTATGCGTAAGTAATAAGTCAAGTTCTTTGCTCTTAGGCTTGTGTGTGAGTTGTTAAATCATTTTCAAGTAAACAGTAATTTTAGTAGACTTACATGCCTCTGCTACACTGTTCTCCATCTTTAGCAGGAGAATCAGTTTCTGCCTTTGTGGTAAAACTTTGGAATAAGCTGTGGTAAAACTCTGTGGCAACTACGGAATCATTCTAACACTACCCCCCAACCACCTCCCCGCTCCGAACACACACAGCCTCCAGCCTTCATTGGCTCCTACCTGGACCCTGGCCTCAGTCAGCTCTGTCCTCAGAGCAAGCTGTTCTCTGACATACACATCCGGGTAATGGGTTTTTTGAAAGACCTTTTCCAGCTCCTCCAGCTGCAGGCTGGTAAAGGTGGTTCGGTGTCTCCGCTTCTTACTGCTGGATACGTTGCTGTCACATTTATCCCCAAGTTCGTCCAGTTCTCCCTTCTCTGGGATCCCTTTCACGGGAGACAGCCGGAGACTGTTACAGTTGTCCATGGCTCGATTTAGCTCTGTGTGAAGAGGCTGTCCTTCTACCTTAGTGATGCCATAGTTCACTGCGCCCAGAAAGGGGGAAAAACAGTTCTCAGCATTGCAGAACACCTTGATGAAAGAATTAAGTTGAAGTGATTCAGAGCATCAGGCAGGTAGTCTGTTACGACTTATCGTGCCAGTGTGGATTTGATCATCATATTATCTACTATTGGGTTTCCCTGGTGGCTCAGCTAGTAAAGAATCCGCCTGCAATGTGGGAGACCTGGGTTCGATCCCTGGGTTGGGAAGATCCCCTGGAGAGGAGACCGGCTACCCACTCCTGTATTATTGCCTGGAGAATTCCACAGACTGCATAGTCCATGAGGGTGAAAAGAGTCAGGCACGACTGAGTGACTTTCACTTTATCCATTATTATTAATTCACTTTGGGCAAGTTTAGAATCATGTAAAAATGTGTACATGGAACTTACATAATTTGCCAGCATCACATATAGTTCTGTTTTTCAGGTTTAATGTAATATTTATCCAGATAATTTATAATCAAAGTAGTCAAATTAAAAGATGCTCTGGTTAAAAAAACAAAACTAAATGACCATAATTTTTGAAAAGTGAGCCGAATTTCACATCTTATTTACTCACAGCAGACAAAAGTAAGCTACTAACAGGGCTCAAAAAGGACATTTCGATTTTAAATACTGCCTGTAAACCAAAAGCCATACTCTTCTCAAAGTTGTATTTCTTCTCCACACAAAACCTATGGACTACAAATTTAAGAAATGGCATTGTTTCTAGTATATTTCCAATATTTCAACTGCTTATCATGTCCACATTTAACATTTTAATTTTAAAAAGTGACCTACTAAGTCGAAAAAAGAATTTTTCATCCGTTTCTAAAAGTGTTTTTACAGAAAAGGATAAGATTTAAGTAGACTTCTTTAGCTTAAAAACTCACTTGGAGTTATCTAAACATGTCAAATTTATGCTTAACTCTTTTAAAACATGAAATTGTCCTAAAACAGAAAGCTTTACTCTTCCTTTCAGTAAAGCACAGAAATGAAAACATCTATTAGAAGATTATAAAGGATATCATCTGGCATTCTGTTTAGGGGTGTTTTAATTTCAGTGATTTCCTCCAGATTCGATTGTGCCCCCCACACAAATATAATGGATACAAATAACGAAATAGGAAACATTTTTTTTTAAGTCGGCTCAACCATAACAATCATTTCCAATGAACTGCTATACTTTTTTCGTTTTTGTCTATTTTTAAATTCTCTCTTACAATGTATTTTTAGCTTTTTTTTACAATGTATTTTAGCTTTACTTTAGTCATTATACGAATGTATTGCACTCTAGTACCTAGGTAAATCAAATACCCAATTGCCTTTAGGCAAAAAAAATATATGATGTAAAACTAAATATAAAAGAGAGCCTTGACTGATTAACAAACAATACAGTTTTGTCTCTGTGGGCAGAGTTAATGGGGAACTGCGGTAATTAGCGTTGGGGGAGGGGAAACAGGCGTTTGAGGGTAAGGGCATCTCAGGAAAAAGGCAGGAACTTTCCTAAATTTAGCGGACTGCCTGTTACCTACATTCATTCTCCTTACTTAAAATTTTCCTATTAAAATCCATCCTAACAGTGTGATGTTCTTTTAAAACTTTATAAAGTATCAAAAATCACCTATTTCTCTTATTTTTGGAATCCCGACAATTTAAATAAAATATTATGATTCTTATCCAGCAGTCAACAGAGGACATTTCAGAACCATTTAAAAACAAATCCTGCCCATGGAAATAACTTTATGGATACACTTTAAAATTCCAAAATATAAATACCGCAATACAGACAGAAAGCCAAAACTTCAGTATATTAAAATAAAATTATTTTTTCGCGTCTGTCTAAATAAATGGGACTTAACGGATTTTTCTCTATTGTTTGTTCCTTTATTTTTTTATTTAACCTTGCAAGTCAAAAGTAACTTGCAACGCTGAACAAAATAAGTAAAATATACGAGGCCTTTTTTTTTTTAGCTTATTGCGTACTAAGTATTTAGAAGAGGAGCTACTATGAGCCAGTGGCTCGCCAGATTGTGAACCTCCACTAAAATAGGGGCGGGAGGCTTGTTGTAAATATTTCACACTTAATTCGTTTGTTATTTTAAAGCACCCCGCTCCTTACAGCTTAACTGTGGAATATATACAATGATAAGGAAAAGTCTTCTTGGAATTGTAAACTTGCTTTAGCTGTCGCGATCTGAAAAAAATAGGTTTGTATTGGGTTACAAGATAGAAAAGATAGATGGTTTGTTTTGATAACATTTTGACTTTGAGATACTTGGCCATTCAAAGTCGAAGATTTCACCCAGAAGCATTCCGAAAGGCTTCTTAGGCGACTTCTACCGTGGAGTCAGAAAAATCAGACAATGCGGAATTCGCGACTGAGTGATTATATCGGGGATTCTTTGCCCAAAGCTATGTAAAGTGATTTGGCGTTTAAAAAACATTTATGTTGTTGCAGAGCAAACCCAAAGAAGCAGAAATCACAAATCCACAGAAACTCATCTAGTAAGCCTCTAACTTCACAAAGAAAGATATCGTTACGTCTTGAAATATTAAAAAAAAAAAAAAAAGGTTTTTCACCTAAGTTTTCTTCTTCGTGACGGCAGTGACGTCCTCTAACGAGCTGTGATGGATTTCAGCTCCCCCGGCCCGGGGCAGCGCGGCGGGCTCGCAGAGGAAGCGCGCTGTCTCGACTCAATTACGCTCTATTTAGCGCCCTATCAGTTTACGCCCGGGTCCTGGGTAGCGGGACTCCAGGGCCCGGGAGGAACGCGACTCGGCAGCAAAATAGAACCGCGAGGATGCACCCCAGGGGCGCGGGCTCCTTCCTTGGCTTCTCCCCCCCTACCCCCGCTAAAGTCTGCAGCAGCCCAAACTCCGCTTCCTAAAACCAGCACTGTTCCACTGCCCTCCTCCGCCCTCCGCCTCTCCCGCTCCCCCTTCCTTTCCTTCCTTCTTTCCTGCCTGTTTTCCTTCCTTCCCTCCGTCCTTCCCTCCCTCCCGGTCCCGACCGGTCCCCGCCCTCGGATTTGCGGGTGGGCTTCCGCGACCCCCCTGGAGCAGGGGGACTCACCGCTGCTGTCCTGACAGGGCGAGGTCCTCTCCAGGCGCACGTGATGCTCGGCGCGGGGCAGGGGCCCGAAGGCCTGCACGCATTTGCCCGCCGACGCTTTGCTGTAAAAGGACTCATTGTCCAGCGTCTCCATAACGTGCTCCAACGCGCCTCCTGCGCCCATGTAAAAATCACTGTTTTTACTCGGTGGGCTCTTGAGGGCAAACTTCTCGCTCAGAAACTCCATAATCCTGGAAGGCTGTCGCAGAGCTCCCGGGAGCTCGGGGGGCTGGAGCGCGCTGGGGGAGGGAGCGAGTGGGCGGGAGGAGGGAGGGCCGGAGAGGAGGGAAGGGGAAGCGAGCGCTGCGGCGCCTGGAGCTGCCCGGCTCCGAGCCCTTTAAGACGTCCCGGCTGCAAAGGGGGCACCCGAAGTTGCTTTTATATCTTGAAACTCAGCTGGGCTCCTCGGGCAACCTCCCAGATCTAATGAATATGAAAATAGGCAGGCGACTAAACTCCACCCCGGGCCCCCCCTCCGCCCCCCACCCTACCCCCATCTTCCCCCTACTTACCAGGGCAGGGCGCGTCCAGGCCTAGGTTAGACAGACAGCTCCATTTCAGACAAATGCCAGCAGGGACGAGGCCACAACACTCAGAAACATTGTCGCCGCGACAGTGGACTGGCATTTCGGAAGAGCTTGGTGAGATCGCAAGGCAGTTAACCTTCCACTCCCCGCGCTTTGCGTCCTCCGGGGCCACCCGCCCAGCACCGGGTCCCCACCCCGCCCCCACGCCGGCCGCTCACTACCAGAAAGATTTAGAGGCGTCTTAAGAACTTGAAAGGAAGTAATGCTCTAAGGGGCTTTTATTTCATCCGTAAATCGTTTACGTGGAAGATCCACATTAATCCGAAGCCCAAGAAGCCGGATACGTGGGCAGCTATTAACTGGGCTGGCCGTGGTCGAGGGGCCGCTGCTTCTTCCAATCCCGAGGAGTGCGGCGTCCGGGCGCTCTCGGCGCTTACGAACCCGTGGCCTTTCCTTTCTTTCTGGAATGCGGCGGCGTGTGGATGTGGTGGCAATGCGAGAGGGAGGCCGAGCAAGGCATTGAAACCATTATACCAATAGCAACCTCATTTCTCCACCCTCTCCCGCCCTCCCCTTGGTCCACGATTTTATCATTAGATCCAGATTATTTTAACAAACCCCGATAGGAAAAGTGCCTCCTAAGGGTCCTTACTATAGGCCAGAGGGGTTACACAAAGGGGTTTATGAAAGAGGAAGGCGTTCATCGTGGTTTTTAAAAGATGATTATTTTACTTTTAAAGAGTCGCGATGGAGTTTGGAAAAGCGCGTACGGGGAGCGACGGGCGCGCGCGGAGCTGGGCGCACTGGCTAGGCGGCGTCCCGGCGCGGGCTGGGCCGGGGCTCCGGCTCCCGCCCGAGGGGATGGGAGGAGGCTGGGGAGCTGGCTGCTCTCTGAGGGCAGAGTAGCGCTACGGGGTGGAAAGCCCTTCTGTGAGGCTTTAGAACTGCCTTTGGTTTCGGAGGATCCCGCCGCGTCGGAGGGAAAAGCGTTCAGTGCCTTGGGCAAGAAAAGGCCGCCATTAGCAACAGGCCTCTTAAACTGGCAAATTTGGTGAAAACTCCCATAAGTTGGGCATTAAGGGTTGCGTCCTCCACGAGAGGCCTCCGCCCGACAGCCTTCCTCGTACAGGCCTTAGCCGCGCCGATGGCGTCTCCCCAGCCCAGCGGGGCAGCAACCCCGCAGCCTTGGGCACACCGGGCACCCCCGATCCTGGCGTGGCGAGGCCAAGCCCAATTCTGGCGAGCCTCCGGAAGGGCTCGGCAATCTCCACATTCTTCAGGGTCTTGGCTGACCTAGGACTCACTGGAGACCGTCTTCGAGGCCACAGTGTGCCGCCCAGCCGGGCAAGAACAATGATGGAGCGCTCCGCATCTCAGACTTGCGCCTCAACACTGCTTTAGAAGCGCGGCGGGTCTTCGACCCAGATCGGGCCGAGTGGACCCCGAACAGGCGGCCCCGGAGCCGCAGCCTCGCTCTCTCGGGACGCTTCTCCGGAGCAGGGGCACGAGATCGGTTAGTTCACGTGGCGCCGCGCCGGGCCTGGTCTTGAGCGCTCACTCGGGTTCCTGCGAGTTGACACTATTCCTGAATGATGTAACTTTTCCTGTATTATTATTACTATCTCCAAAGCCAGACAGCCGGCATCAACCACTAATTGTTAAATCTCCAAGGGGCGCAGTCAAAGAAAAGCTTTCGGGGACTGCGGTGAGGGGAGAATTCCAGATTGCACCAAGGCGCAGGAACTCCTAGCCTGGCATCCAGGGATGGGAGGAGGGGGCAAATGTGGCGGGGGTTGGGCGGGAGGGCAATGCCAAGGAAAAGCTGGCGAGAAGGTACCCTGGAGCATCCTTGTCCATGCTTAAGGCGGAGAAGCAGGCTGTGCGCTTCCTGAGCTCCTGCCAGCGGATCCTGGACCGCCCCTGTAGGAACGTTGGATGTTATCTACTCAGTCTTATGCGGGTTGATGATTTTTTATTCTCTCCTAGCCCCTTCTGTACCTTACCTTCAGATGCTCTGAAAGTACTTTCTCTAATAGACACGGGGAGGGTAAGATAAATGGTCGTTTAATAGGTTTTTCAGAAATTCACAGCAGCAAGAACAACGCCTTGCTGATTTGAGGAAATATACAAACAACTCCTAGCTATAAACTTAGTTACATCGTAGAGCTCTGTCAGCTTGTTTATAAATATGCGTCTTAAGAGCCCTAAATTCCCTGAAAAACATTCGGTGTCTCTTAAATAAAAGACATATGATGCAAGCTCTAGAGTACTTGTAAACTAATAAAGGTCCAGCTCGCAGAGAAAACTACAGGAGAGCCAGGGTCGACAGCTGCATAGGAAAGCTGTTTCCACCCCACACCTTAACCCCACTTTTGATGGTAGTGGTTGGCGGGATGGATGCAAGGTGTCACCAACCCCACTTAGTATCCCTGAAGCCTCTTGGAAATGCAAACATATTACACAGAATCCCGTATGTTTGGGGACATGTAACCACATGTGCCCAAAACAGAGGGAACAGCTAATGACAAGCTCCCATAACGAATGCTTAATCTGCAGTTTTTGGCAAGAAGCTGGGTCTCTGGTTGCCAAGAGCTGAGTTAAATGGATTCTGAGAGGTTGAGATGCAGGTTATGGTCACTTCACAGCTCTAACCATTGGAGCATTAAATAATAAAATGATACTAATTAAAACAGCAATAGTTAAATGATTTCTGGAAGTCATAAGAAGGGAGAAGAAACTGGAGGCTAATTGGGTTGGAGTCTGTCTCATTCCCCCTTAGATCTACCTGGACATTTTCTGCCTGGTGCTTTGAAGATAACCTTCTTAGAAATTGGCCATAGCACTTTGATAAATACTTGGAACTATTCTGTTCAGAGCGGACATTGAGCTTTCCTCTTCAGCAGGCTTTAAAAACCTGCTTCTAATCCACATTCCTTATCCTAGCCCTCCCCAGTTCCAACCAGTTAGCATGGCTAGGGCTCCAGGGGCCAGTACTTAAGGGATCATGGCTGGCAAGAGAGACTCAGTTTATTAAACCACATTCTCACTGGGATTTTATCTCAGCACACTCAGTCATCATTCTCAGGCCCTTATTTCCTCCACCTTTCTATTTTGCCTTGGAGAGAACTGTTCGTCACTTTCCATACCTGGAACCTGGGTTCCAAACCCAGGATTCAGCTCCCCATCTTTCATATTAGTCAAGAAATTTACCTGGCTGATGGCACTTGCAGGAGGTGGTGGGAATGGGGTGAAAGTGGAGTAGGAGAGGGGATGTAGGAGTAGGAGACAGAGATGGGAGACATCCACTTCTTTTAAATCCTAATAAAATTTATGACATTCTAGGATGCCAGGGCTTTCAGCTCCCTGAATAGAGCTGCTGATGCTTCTTCTTCTTCCCACCTTCTTGATAAGACTGAGGCACAGTGAGTCAGGAAGGAATGTGCAGAGTCCTGGAAAGGAAAAGGATGAGGGTTAACATGACCTACTGCAGGTCTCAGCCTCTTTGCAACACTGTTTTCTTATTCCTCTAGCACCAAGGATGCTAACACAGTGGGAAGGCTAGTTTGTGAAGTGACTCTGATGTTCCGATTTGAAGTTACATTTAACATTCTTGCAACCAGTTTGTGGTTGCTGCTGCTGTTGTTAGGTGCCAGCTCCCCAAACACAGTGATTTGGGGTATGTTTAAAGTCTTCTTTATTTAGCACCCTTTAGAGCCTAGAATTAAAGTATCTGAGTAAACTCAAACTAGTTAAAGTCTGTTGAAATGACCGACCCCAACCCCCATTGCCCCACACACAAAGGTAATTCAGCTAAGTCAAGTTCAGATAAAGGATTGGCTGCCAGTTTGACTTATTACATTTAAAAAAATTCTCACGGTCTGAAAGCTGCTTTTGATGCTCCCCTCCCCCATGAGAATATATTTTGGGAAATGAAAAATATTTTGAGTACATGCATCAAAGCAACAGTTTTTGTGTATACCACTATGGTTCCTTTCTCAACTTATTGAAATATCACACTTATATAGTAATAGTGGGAATGTCAAGATAGGGTTGCAAGAATTCTCATCTTAGCCCTTTCTTTTTTTGGCAAGAGTTTGAGGCATATTGGTAAGTAACGCTAGAAAAAATGCGTGCTGAATTAGATGAACTATGACAAATGGAGAAAAGCAAAAGTCTGGAGAGGGGAGGGGAAGCTGGGTAGAGGGAAAACTCTCATGAAAAAGTACTAAAATAATTGAATGTCATGTATGATGGCAAGAAGCCAGCTGGCCTCATGTTTTGTGTGTGCTCTGCTGCTGTTTTCCTTCCCTGGCTTCATCTTCATCCTTCCCACAGCTCTACAGACATAACAGATACAAAAATGTATTTTGCATTGAAGCAGCTCAAGCAGTTTTCATCAAAATAATGTATATATACAAACCCAAAGAAACATTTCAGCTTTTCTTTAAAATAGATGTCCCAATCCAGCATCAGCTACTCTGGAAAGCACTCCTACAGATTAAAGTATAACTTTGTCATATATTTGAAGCTTCTGTATTTTAATTAAAAAAAAGACAGTGGCCTGAATTTTAATGATTCCTATCACAGTCTTTCAAGTGTGCTCTTAATGAAGCTCTCAAATAGGTTAAATTTACCTGTGATTTCAATCATAGTAAATATTTTGGCATTTTAGAAATCCATAGGCTTTTTCAAAGACCTATGCTTGTTTTTGAATTTCAGCTTGTTTCAGTAATAGTTACTTACAAAATTGCCCTTAAAGAGAGAAATGGACTTAATTTCTGCTCTCCAAAAGGATCTAATTTAAATGTGAAAGTCTAAGATGACTATTTTCCCCACTTGCAAATATTTTCATTTATCTAACGTCATTTACTGTAGAAATGTATTTTATTACAAATATTAGAAAATCATCATTCAACTATGATAATCTACCTTTATTTCTCATTATGACTCTCGTCATTGCTCCAGGAAGTTGTGAATATAATAAAATAAAAAGAAACTTAAATCTCTATGACACATACACTTTCATATATTGTATAGCTGTATTCAATTCCTAAATCCAGATTTCACTAGTATATTATTAATCGCTTACCTATAACATGTCTTCCACCGTTTTGAGATGTGAATTATTTAAACTTCTACCCAGTATGTTTTCAATACATTTTTTCCTGTTGATTTGTTAGATATGTCTTAAAGACAGAACTTACTTTCAAGAAGATGCTGTGCACTTTGACGCGTTTAGTTTTCCAGTCTCTGGGAGAGACTTCCTAACATTGCAGTATAGGTAGAAGCAAAATGACAGGACGAATGTTACTCCTTTGGACTGGAATTACACGTAAGTCCATGGTCTTTAAACAAATCTGGCCAGGGTAGGGCCAAAAGACATAATGAAGGCAGATACAAACTGAGAGAAGCAGATTCTCCTCCCATTAGACCCCTCCAGCTACTGTGCCCCTCCCTCGCCCTCGAAAACCTTTTGCCTCGAGTCAAGAAAACGGTGTGGGTGCAAAGGAAGTGCGGTTAGAACGCGCCTCACCGTAAGTAGCTGAAAGCCATTCGTAATCGAGTTGAACCTCTTTGCCGCCGTGCTTGATAAATTCGACAGGAAGAAGAAAAACGCGTTTATTACAACAAGGATTAGCCGGGGAGTGGGGAGGAGGTACGGGAGAGAGCGCCAGCTCCTTCATTGGAAAAATCATTAAAGAACTTTAGAGAAAGCTCAACTTCAACTTTAATATTTATTCACTTCTTTGCAACCTCTCCTGCCCAGCCCCAACAATTCTGCTGTGAATTTTTATAAGGGAGCTTTAACTTGTAAAGTGCCTCAGGGATGCGGAATGAAAATGTCTCTGTGGCTCGCGTTTGGAGAGCCGAGCTGCTGGGACACCCCTCACCCGGACGCAGGCTGGACACGCGGCTGCGAGCGGCGCCCGGCGGCGCGAACGCGCATCCCAGAGCCGGCACTCCGGTCCCCCCGCAGCCGCGGTCGACCCCACGCCGGCGCTCTCCAGTCGGGAACCGGACAAGGCTGCGAGCCGAGCAAACTTCCGAAGGCCGGCCGCCGCGATCCCTGGCCCGCGCGGGTCGCCACCCGGTGCGCACCTTAGGTGGGGTGGGGGGGTAGGACCGCCCTGCCGGCTACCGGCCGGGGGAGCCGCAGGGCACCGCCCGAGCGCGCTTCTGGGGTGAGGGTTGAGTCTTCAAACGCCGCCTGAGCTGACCTCAAAGCGGTAGGCGAAGTCACCTCCGGCGAGAATGACGCTGTGGTTGAGAGCATATGTGGAGGAATCTCTATTCTCAGCAAAGAAAATGAAGTTTCGCTTCTCCTGAAAACTTAAAAAGAGCCTCCACGACTACAGAAAGAAGTTAGTGGTTAACCGATTTGCTGTTACTGTTTCATCAGTGGTGCGCTCCCTCCTTTAATGGCTAACTCTTGGGAAAACGACATATTTTAAGCTTTCCATCCAAATATTGATATTGGCAAATAGATCATCCACCCGTCCCCTGGTCAGGACAGGCACTTTTTGTTTCACAAGTTGGCAGTCGGCATTAATCCATATCACAAACTGCTGCTGATTTGGGGGCTGAAGCAGAAGACGCGTCATTCTCTTTAACAGTAACATATACTCGTGAGTGTGTGAAGTGGCGCGCACACTCACTCTTCTCCCTGCCTTCCACGGGGAATGAGCCCCTCTCTAATGGGGGAAAGCCAGGTTTCGTCCTGATGGCAAGAGGCTCCTAGCGGGTCGGTTCAATGCCAGGCAATGGTCCGGTCTTCTCTTAAGATCTTGCTTTGCAGTAAACATTTCTTAACCTTTACTGGATTAAAAAAAAAAAAAAATGTCCTTTTTGTTACACTGACGCACTACCTCTAGCAGGGTGGCGCCCGCCGCCTGGGAAGATGTCTACTAAGAAGGAATCCCCTAGACCTTAGCGGATTACGTCATTTCTTAGCTCCCCAAGGCAGACGCCCCCAAGGACGTTTGCTGTAGAGTCAGATCAGTTAAATACTTTCCTAGGTTCACAGTTTGCTCTTATAAAACGTCATGAACGCATAATTTATTAATGACGTTCAAATATAAGAAGCAATTATTTACTCCTGTTCTACCAAATCCTTCGGCGACTCTTTCAAGTTCCCCAAAAGAAAGGGGGAAAAAATGGCTCTAAATAATTCATTTATATTAGATTCTTTGTTAAACTTCAACCACTTGTGCAATACCAAATATATGTGTGTGTGTACATATATATATATACACACATATATATGTATATGTATATAAGCTGAGTTCTGGAGGACTTAGTTTTACAGAACTAATGTGAGGGGAAATCTCTTTAATGCACTAACTTATAGGGAACCCCCATATTCCCAATAAATTCATTTCAGGTTAACATTAATGAAATGATTTGTTTTGCTCTGTGTTTGGTTCACATGTCCTGCTTTTGGGGAGAGCGAGATGCAGTCATTCCTTTGCTACAGTAAGAATTGCTCAATAATTCAATTGAATTAAACAAAATCTAAGTAACCGATTACTCTGTGTTTAGTAAGAATGCCCTTTAATCTTGTATCCTTTTTCATGTTACTACAACTCTGGATGTTGTCTTAGAGTTTCAAAAGAAGTATAAACTTTGGCAAAATAAAGGAAAAAGACTTTATTAATGTAATTTTTATTTTTCATGAAATAAAATAGATCTGTGGGCAATGTTTTATTTGAATTACATGAGCTTCTTAGGGCATCTTTAAATGCTGGATCACAGTGGAGGCAAACCACACAGGATGTAAGAGCCTCTCTAAAGTATCTCATGCAACTTTTTGGCTCTAGAAGTGAACACTGAATAATCTTGTAAAGCATTTTTAAAAACTGCCTTCAAGTATGATCTATTCAAGGTGGGCATTGATTCTATTCAATGTTTTCATCAACACATATATTTATTTCATTTACAACATTTTATAAAGTATAATTTCTTAGGAGGGCTAGTTAAAGTCTTAGATTACAAGAAAAATAGGGAGGCAAATATGTTTGGAGAAGGTAGAATAGTGAAATTAAACCAGTGAAGATCAATATAAAGTTCCAAATTAAGATTTTAAAATATATATATATATACACAGGAGAAAGGCAGCAAAGCTTTATTATAAAGGGCCCATAGATTAAAGATCTGAAGACACTTTGAGACAACAGTGTGACTTAGTTGCTAAGGTAGCAACCACAAATTTAGCTTATTTGCATTAATAAAAGGGAAGCAGTCACATATGAAGAAAGATCAGGTCCTCACTACACACTGTATTATGCAGAAATCTAGAGAACAGAGCATTGCTCTGGAGACTGTTTTTACTGAGAGAAAATAACAATTTTGAGCTTTGCTAGTGTACAGGGGGTGAGTCAAAGAGAATTTGGAAACCATATTATGGAAAGAATTGCTAAAGGAGTTAGTGATTTTTTAGCTAAGACCTACTAAAGAATAATTAAATTTATTCAGTTTAGCCCCAGTGTGGAACTAAGTGTATCAAGGTCAGTTAGAAAACAGCTTTTTGTTTTGTTTTGTTTTTATGTAAGAAGCAAACTTTTTTATTAAACAGTGATAGTTCTCTGTGACTAAAGCAGGCTGATGATCAAAGCTGCGTGCTGCTGGACAAGAGATGTTACAGAAATCTGTCTTGTCTAAGTATCTCCCAAATCAAAGCTTCCAAATCATGCTCTTAATGCCCACACTAGCATCACTTCACAACAGATTCCTGTACTATCCAGTTCCAAATTAGGATTACTCTTTTCTGTAAGAAAATATAACTTTTATCATATTTTACCTTAATTATGAGCTAAAATTAAGGACTACACTTAGAAAGCAGGTGTTTTCTGTCAAACAACCATAGTAGTCTTTTGGTCTGCTTGTATTTTTCTTATCTAGATAACTTTATCAACTTCTAGCATAATGTATATATAGACATTTCTAACATCAAAAATACTGCAAAGTACAAACTAGACTCACCCATGATTTGGGTCCAGCTCTGTCCAACACGTGCTAACAGTGTGATCCTGAGAAAGGTATGTGCCCATTAGAGATTCAGTGTCATCTTCTGTGACATGAAGCTGGTAGTACCTGTGTCAGAGGGGGGTAAATATAGAAGGAGTCAATGTATATAAAGTATTTAGAGACAATGCCTGGCCATTTTATAGGCACTGAATGTTTACTATTATTATAATCTTAAAAATTCAGAATGGGGAAGCATTTTTAATATTTTTTAATGTTTATGAAAGTTTTTGATTTTTAATAAAAATTAAAATATTTTTTTATTTTTAAGCATTTTTAATAAAAATTTGTTGTTGTTTAGCGGCTCAGTTGTGTCTGACTCTTTGTAGCCCGCCAGGCTCCTCTGTCCATGGGATTCTTCAGGGAAGAATACTGGAGTGGGTTGCCATTTCCTTCTCCAGGGGATCTTCCTGACCCGGGGATCGAACCTGTGTCTCCCGCACTGGTAGACAGGTTCTTTACCACTGAGCCACCAGGGACACCAAATAAATCTTATGGACATAGTAAAAATAAGTTAATGTTGCTAACTAGTAAAAAGTGATTTAAAAAACAGGAAATTCAATTATTTAAATTAAGGAAATGAAATATATAATTATGGCTATTTAAGAGCTAGAAAAAGGAGAAAGGGTCACATATCAGAAACAAATCTCCATGAAGATTCTATGTCCTGAGGGGTTCGTACTAGTGCAAGGTAAATGTGCTTGCCCAAGATGACTATTCATTTAAGCACAGGTATTGCCTCTAACAAATTTTCCAAGATATTTGTGACTTGGAAGACTTGGATCCTCCTCCCAGCTCTGTTATTAACCATCAATTTGTATAACCTAAAGGAAATAAAATTACCTGTTAAGGTCTCAGCTTGTTTTGTTGAGATATTCCCATTGTAAATCATGTTTGTTTGTTTTTTTCCTTAAAAGACTATATTGAAGTTGTTAGAAATATAATTCTTATTAAACTATATGGTCTCTAGGAGGCTGTATGGTCTGAACCTTTGTGTCCTCCCCAAATTCATAATGTTGAGACATGAATCCCCAATATGATGCATTTGGACGTGTGGCCTTTTGTAGATAATTAGAGTCATATTTGGTTATGAGAGTGAAGCCTCATGATGAGATTAATGCTCTCTTAAAGGGATGAAGAGCCATGTGTCTCTCTCCTGCCATGTGAGATCATGGTAAGAAGATGACCTAGTGTAAGCCAGGAAGAGGGCCCTCCACTAGAACTGATCTCTGAATTCAAGATTTCAGAACTGTGAGAAATATTTATTGTTTACGCCACCCAGTCTAAGGTATTCTATTAGAGCAATTCGAGCAGACTAGGACAGAGGTCCTCCAACTCTTTGATTCTAATATACTCCACATTCATACTAGAAATTCTAGCTTTTTCCAGCCATTGCTGGGATTAGAGGACTCAGAATGGTGCTCCTTCATGGACTCATTCCCTGGGGTGGAGCAGCTTGTTCAGGATGTCACTGTGTGCAGCAATATTCTTGTGAGGAAAATATTTACAAAGAGTTCTGCCAGTGTCTATACTTGGAAGCAGCTTCACTCAGATTTAAGAAGTATCAGCATATGCAAAATCAAATCTCAACAGTCTCTGAAAGACTAATGCCTCTTAGACATTCAGTTTTATTTTTTTTCTCCCACTTAACATGAATTTTAAAAAAAATGAAAAAAAAAATCAGTGTCCCCATAAATCAGAGACTTTGTGATAGGCGACCATACTCTATCATTTCGTATTTGAATACAGTTAGTATTTTGCCTGTGCTCAGCCATGTCTGACCCTTTGCAACCCTATGGACTGTAGCCCTCAGGGTCCTTTGTCCATGGGATTCTCCAGCAAGAATACTGGAGTGGGTTGCCATTTCCTTCTCCAGGGATATTTGGAACCCAGTGATCAAACCTGTGTCTCTTACATATCCTGAGTTGGCAGGTGGGTTCTTTACCACTGGCTCTACCTGGGAAAGATTTGCATAATCATGTTTACTATTATTTTGAAATGAGCCAGTAATTGTTGGTAATAACATTATCTGAAAATACTGCTGCTGCTGCCGCTAAGTCGCTTCAGTCGTGTCCGACTCTGTGCGACTCCATAGACGGCAGCCCACCAGGCTCCCCCTTCCCTGGGATTCTCTAGGCAAGAACACTGGAGTGGGTTTCCATTTCCCTCTCCAATGCATGAAAGTGAAAGTGAAGTCCGACTCTTAGTGACCCCATGGACCGCAGCCTACCAGGCTCCTCCATCCATGGGATTTTCCAGGCAAGAGTCCTGGAGTGGGGTGCCATTGCCTTCTCCGGTCTGAAAATACTAACACCTTCCAATTTTTAAAAACTATCACATAGCAATTTCCCACCTAGAGATCACACATGTAGCCTAAACTCTCTAGACTGGACAGGTCACAAGGTACTTTATCCAAAGCTACTTTCCAGTCCCTTTCCCCAGAGTTCCGCCCCTCAGCAGGCTCTTTCGGTTCTGTCCAGTCCCTGACCTGTTCTATTCTCCATTCCCTGTACGTGTGGCTGCTGTCTCCAGGCGTTTATCAGACTGTATCCTAAAATGCTTTCCTCAAGATCAATGACTCTTTCAAGGTCAGTTAAGGAAACACTCTTTCCCTGTCCATTCTCACTTGGGAATTCCCTGCCCCAAATATTTTTTAATCCCCTTTAGGATACAAAAATGAAAGTTTCTTGTAGAGTTGTTTATTCATGTACTCCTCTTTTAAAATTATATTTGTGAAGATAATAAAAGATATGTTTTTGTTCTCAATTTAAAAAACTGAATAAATAATTGAAAGAAAAAAGATCAAGGGATGGATATCGTTTTTCTTTGTCTCCCTAAAGAGATAATGAGCCAATATTTTCCTCTGACGAGAAGGCATAGGAAGTAGAGAATTGGGACCGGAGGAAACTGTGAGCCAATCTAGCCAATTACATGGCATTCCCTTTGGGACCTGGAAGTGGAAATATTTTCTGGGTCTATTTTGGAGTATAGAGAGTTGCCTAGAGTTGTGTGCTGACGTTTCGACCTGTTTTCTAGAAATATATTTTTTATTCGTCCATGTGAAAAAATAAGTTAACATGCCATTAGCAATGTATGCCTTTTACATTTCCAAAGTGTTCTGCACACTTTCTATGGAGGAACACTAAATTCCACTTCTATTTCAAGGCAAATATTGAAAAGCTGGTTTTCAAGATCTTTTAAAAATATTTTGTCATTTCATGGAAATACTTCCTAAATAAAGTATGCAGAATTGATCCAATTTGGGGTTTAACTTTGGAAGATTGGTTTGGAAAGCTTTTCTGTGTCAAGCCACCATTTATTGAGTGCTTGTGATACCCAAGGGATTGAGCCAGGGGCTTCTCATGTACTTTGTCACTTGATCTCACGGCACCCCATGAGTTGTAGTTTTAATTTACTGGTAAGCAGACAAACTCAAGAGTCTGCTGCTTGTCCCAGGTCATGTATCAGAGTGTGGGTTAGAATACACGACAGTCAGATTACCCAAAAAAAACGTGTTCCCACTTTGTTCCATATATGTCATATCAAAATATGTACTGAGCAGAACAAAATTGATGTGCTGATTTCCTACTTTGTACTATATATTATACTAACTTATTCTAAATGATGGTTTCATTTTGAAGTAGAATAGAACCTCCATGGTTAGACCAAATCTAATGACGTAGAGAGAGATGAAAAACAGACCCACCTTTTCTCCCTTCTTATAATTCTCTGTTGATCCATGAATTTGGGGAGAGAAATCCTGAATAACTGTGGGAGGAAATCTCAAATCCACGTCAATGAATGAAACAGTAAAATTAACACTTATTTATTTGACTTGGAATGTGTATCGATGAATATTACTAATTGTTATAGATATATAATCAGGAATCATCTTGTTTTTAATACTTTTTAAATTTTTTCTCCAAGATAAGAAATTTTAGAGACTGGTAGAGTAGAAATTATCTCTTGTAAGATAATGTTCTTATAGTTCCATTTAATTTAAAAAATGTATTGCATATGAGTTAAATAAAATATATTAATTTTATCAATTTCTATTTACATTTGTAATGTGGCTACTAGAAACATTAAAATTACATATGTGGCTCACATTATGTTTGTATTGTACAATGCTGATTTAGACCAATACTATGAAAATTATAAAACAAGTTTGAAAGTTTCTAGTATGGCCTTTGTAGGAGAAAATAACTTTTTAGAAATTCCAAAAAAATTGGAATTAAAAATGTTTTATTAAAAATTTTAAATATTATTTTAAAATTATTATTATTAAATAAATTTTTACATGCACTCACCTGGTTACCACTGGTGGGTGTATTCAGGCCTTTATAAGGGAAGCATGGATTTGAAGTGGCTTCTCACCATTGCTCTTGTGATATAAAAGTGGTTATAACAAGATCTCCTAAAATGTAGGGACGCTATGCAAGTTACACGCATAGTAAAAACAAACTTTTGTAATGTTAATTCAATTGGTTTACTTTTCTCTAAAACTTCATAGAAAGGATTTGTCTCTCTTCAGTGCCTTGGCTAGCTATTATCCAAAAGCAAGGATGACAAACAGCAGAGAAGCCCTCACTCTGACCTCTCAGTGCTAAAGCAGATGCAGCCAACTATGGCATTCCTACCTGCTGCTTCCTGCACCCTTCCTCACTGAGCTTGAAAGGGTCCTCATGACCCCTTCCTACTAGTAGCCATTCCAGATCTACTGCAGAGGACTCCGGCCCTTAGGTGCTGGGAGGGATACAAGTTATAAATGAAAAGTCACACCTTTTCACCGCGATAAATTTTTGACTTCGGCAAAATTCTGGATCCTAGAAACAGTATATGAATTGCATGATATTTGGAGTGAAAGAAGATTGGTGGTCAGACTGTGCTGCATAAAGCATGCATTATAAACCCACTACAATTGTTATTTTCAAATCCATTCTATTCATTTATACAACCTTTATGTTTTAGGTCTTAAAACTGGATTTATAATATAATATGATGCCAAATATAATATGGCTCCTACTAAGAGATCCCATCTCTGTCACATTTCAAATCATATCATTTGAAAAATTAACAGCAATACAGTCCTGGGTGTTCACTGGAAGGACTGATGTTGAAGCTGAAACTCCAATACTTTGACCACCTGATGTGAAAAGCTGACTCATTTGAAAAGATGCTAATGCTGGGAAAGATTCAGGGCAGGAGGAGAAAGGGACAACAGAAGATGAGATGGTTGGATGGCATCACCAACAGAATGGACATGAGTTTGGGTAAACTCCGGGAGTTGGTGATGGATAGGGAGGCCTGATGTGCTGCGGTTCCTGGGGTCACAAAGAGTCTGACATGACTGAGCAACTGAACTGAACTGAACTGAATACATATGGAAAGCCTGATACAACATCGACTACAACGTGGATGCAAATTCTATTTCTTACCACCAGTAACTTCAACCTGACTTTGTGAGATCATCCCTTATTAAAAATCAAATTAAAATAAACAAATATAAACACATACCAGATGAGAGTTAAATTAAATAAAGCAGAGTTAAATGCAATGATGCCATCTTAAAGTCTAGAACTGCAATGGAGGGCTCTTCTTTTTTATTTAATAATATTCACTATGTTTAGCAGAATCAAAGTTTCCTTTTCATATAAACTAGGATTTTTTTTTTAACTACAGTGTCCTGTAGATACTGTTTTTTATCTATTATCTTATCAATTATTTTCTACAACAATACATTATACCTAAGTTATCTCACAGAGGGATTCCCTGGTGGCTCATACGGTAAAGAATCTGCCTGCATTGCAGAAGACTCTAGTTCGATCCCTGAGTCAGGAAGATCTCCTGGAGAAGGGAATGGTTACCCACTCCAGTATTTTTGCCTGGAGAATTCCATGGACAGAAGAACCTGGTGGTCTATAGTCAATGGAGCTGCAAAGACTCCGACACAACTGAACAACTCACTTACCTCACAGGATAGTGTCTAGGTCAGTGGTAATTTATAGAAATGCAATGTTAAATATACATGTAACTTAACATTTTTAGTACTCCCATTAACAATTTTTAAAACCAAATGATATTATTTCAATAATACATATTTAATACAAAATACTGTTTTAACATAGTCAATACAAAATTATAGGGCAACTGTGCATTGTTTTTTCATACTGTTTGAAACCTGCTGTGTATTTTATATCTCAATTTAGACTAACCATATTAAGAGGACTCTGTAGCTACCAGTGGCTTAATGGCTAACATTTTGGACAGCATAGATTTGAATTATAGTTTTTTATCTGCTAGAAAGAGGCTTTCTCTGAATCTCACAAATTAATGTAAAAACAGTTCCATCTGGGTAGGCAAAAATATCATGGTAGGTAATGGATTTCATCCTGTATTAGAATAATAAGATTAAATCTCCTATTAGTGATTAGTTAAAACTTAGCTTTGACAGACAATATTCTATAGAAAGTTTAAGGATCTTCTTCCCCTAAATTAAAGCATACGAGGTAGATAACTCACTTGCCCCCAGTATAGTCATGAGAATCATAAATCTTAAAATGGTGAAAATTTTTCTTGCCTCTAAAGATGATGGAAACTGTACTTTATAGGAAATAATGTGAGTGCTGTAACACTAATGCATGAGCACAATAAGAAATTAGGATTTGGATTGCTTCCCACATAAACCAGTATCATTAACTCTCCTGTTAAGACATTCTGGAATCTCCAAACATTCTATCAGCCTTTTTGTGGTCAGAGATTTGCTTTGTCATTCTTATTAAAAGTGATTGGTGATGACTGTGATAGCACTGAGGGAGGCAGCCAGGTAGGAAGGTGAGAATTGAGAATGGGGGCTGGGCATAAAACATAGGCTGCAGCAAAAAACACAATGCCATTTTGAGACGTTCATTTGAATAGTAGCATTTCCCGAAGTCCATTACTGTCAATTCAAAATTCAGTCAACTAAGTGACAAGGTAAGCTTATATTTCTACCTTCCCAAATATTAAAGACAAATATTTGTCTTAATATCTCATCAAGAAAACAGGAGAAAGAGTATCTATCTCTTCTTTTGATTTATTTTGAGGTTTTATTAAATTTTTAAAATTAGAAAAAATTTAATTAAAATGTATTCTCTTTTAAAATTTACCTTTTCTATTATCATAAGCACAAATGAATTAGTGTTAAAAAGGTAATTTTTAACTTTGAAAGATTTTTTTCAATGACCATTTTAGGGCTGGACACAATAAATGATGCTGCAAAGAACTTCCAGTATAACTCCATAATTAGGAAACTATTTTATTGACAAATAAATCAGCCATAACCTACAAATTTAAGGAGCATCAACACCCATCATCTTCCTCAAAATTAATATTATGAAACAATTACACAGATCACAGAATAAGCAAACTAGAGATTAAATTATTTTAGGCTCTAAGGCAGCTTAATCATAAGCATCTCACTTCTTATACCAGCCTTTCCATGTTATTGATTGCACATATGAACCATAAAACCCCATCAATATCAGTTTTAATGTGGTTTTCTCTTGTAGGGCTCACATTAAGCTGAGATAAAATATTTTCCATCATTACATTATGTTGGTTTGTGGATGCTATTAGTAAAAATATGACATAACATCGTTCACAAAACAACTACACATGGAGCTTACTTCCAAAGCCTCAATTTCTAGGCCACAACATATGAATTTATGTTTTCTTTATCAATTGACAGCTCAAGGCTCATTAACATTTCCATCTCAATCAAGTTAAAAGACATTTACAGGCTTGAGATGCAATAGAGCTCCAAAAGTAGATGAGGGATGCAAACTACATGAATGCATCTCTAAATCTGCTAATCATTTCAAAATGAAGAATTTCAATAAAGAATAAGGAAAGCAGCAAAACAAACCAAAAGCTCACTGGATCCTATTACACAGCAACAGACTGAAAAGTCACTGGAGAATTGAAAAAAGCCCCAAACTCAGCAGAGTTAAAGATCCGGAGGGGTATGAAAGGCAAAGGCAGCATTTTGCATATTGTACTTGCTAAGATATCACAGAATATTAACCACACAATAGTAACAGTTTAATAAAACTCATCTGCAGTTTTAGAAAATATATTAACCTTATAAAATTATAAGACCAGGATTTAAAAAATTGGAAAGATTTTTTAACAATAATTATGTTAAGGCACTTAAAAAATTAGAGTACTTTTGAATCAGAAGAATATTATTAATGAACTTCAATGAGCATTTACCCTTAATAAATGATTAGAATGAAACATTACAGATAAAATATCCAACTCATTAAATTGATATTTAAATCTGTCATCTAAATTTAAATGGAATATATATATTTTTACCATAACTCTAATCTATTTAAGATGACAAACAAAAAAGCTATTTTCATTTTCTATTCTGAATTATTTTATATAAAAATTTATGTTTGAAATATACAATTATAATGATACAGTCAAATAAAATTTATTAATATATTAATAACCTGTTAATACTATAAATGTTCCAATAAAATATAGCTATATTTTCTTATGATATATTTATGGTATTACAATTTATTGTTGGTGAAAAAATCATCTCTAGTACATGTGTTATAAACATTTTAAATAAAAAAGAGATTGGATACGCAAATTCCATTACAATGTTTCAAGAATTGACTTCTGGAAGTCATCCCACATGAACACAGGAACAACAGCAAAACTGTATTTTACAGATGGAAAATAAGAGAAGTCCATCAGGAAACAGAATTGTGAAATAAGTATATTAATACAAATTAAATACAGTACTCTAAAACATTGTATCCAGTCGGTAACATGACCAGATAGCCACAGATCTCTTGAAGCCATGTGCCATGGGTTTCGAATGATGAAGCTCGAAGGATTAGTTTGAAGTTTTCATCTTCTTTTTGCCACTTCCCCATCCACCACTGAGTTGTACAGGATTGTCACGGAATGATATACGTTCTTTCTTAGAAGATCTTGTATTTGTTATCATCGGTTCAAGTATTCCCTTAATTGAACAACCTAGACAGTGATAGTAAATGTACACATTCACTTAACTTGGTCCAAGTAAAATTATATTTAGAACTAAGAAATATATTTGCAGGTCACATTCATTTTAGAACTATGTGGTCTTTGAGTTTAAAAGAAAGTATAATATTTCCTTTTTGTTTACAACATAATATAATCAAAATTTAGTAGAAATTATATTTAGTTTAAATGAAAGAAAATGACTTTAGAAGTTAAATAGATATAATAATTCCTTCCATCTATAATCCAAATATCCCTGGTATTTCAACACTATGAGATATGTCTTCTAAATTTCTAGTATATTTGCTTATGTTTTCATAATTTAAATTTTTATAACTTTATATTTTGTAAATAATGAGTACATTAAAATTAGTTTTAGAAGTGGTCCCATTGAATTAAGAACTTTTTCAGAAAAAAATAATGCTTGGCAAATTTTGGGGGAAAGTATATTAGATGTAGACTCTAAAGATATTCATGGGTTCTAGTCTGCTTGCATAAAACACAGCTTTATGACTGGACAGGTCACAGCCTTTCTGAGTCTTGGTTTTATAAATGAGGGAATGAGTATGCATTACAGGGCTGTTGTGAAGATGAACTTCCTGAGTATACTGTGAAGGTGGTTAGACCTGGGGGAATGCTTTATAAACAGGTGCTATAAAAGTGGAAAAAATGATGATTTATACTCAACAAGTTAGAACTTACCCAGAGAAAAGTAACAAAAATTGTGAGAGGTGCAAAGCACATAGTTGTTATAAGAATGGGATAGCATTTTAGAAATATGTTACTCAGCAAGAACCTGAGATACCCTATCAAGAATACTAGTAAAGAATTATGGTTGTCTGCTTCACGTCTCCTGAGGATTAAACAAGTGCACAGGGCTGTCTCGGGAAACGGCCTGAGACGCAGCCGAGTGAGGCATTCCAGAGCTCCCTCAGTCCTGGTTTGAGGCAAAGGTTCAAACCACGTGATTCTTCTTCATTACGATGCTTTTGTCTTTAAATAAGTTTAGAGGGAAATATATCAATTTTTTTCAATATTAACACTTCTCCAACTTAAATTTAAAATATTTTAAAGTATATGTCCAAACAGAAAAATTTGAAAATATCAGACCATTTGTGGAATTTGGCCTGAGATTTCAGATTTGGTACAACATGAGGGGTAAAACTGATTGTAAAAGTCCACCTTATACTTAAGAGCTTTTTAAAAACAGAATATTGCTTTTTTATTTTTAATCTTAGAATTGTGACTAGGAAAATAAATTCAAAAGTGTTAAATGAGCCTCTGTAAAAGGAGCAAATTTTATTAGTCCACAAAGAAAATCTTACTAAAAGGCAAGGGAAAAAAAGTTAAAAGCTATTGTCTTAGGAAACGATATTCTAGAAATGGAAAGGCTGACACTTATGCCTATAGGCAGAAGTCTGTGATGGAGTTAGAATGGAGTGCAATTTAAGAGGCCTTCACAGCTGCCACTTGTGAGGACAATCTCAGCAGAGAGACAAAGGAGAAATGCTAAGTGAAGTCGGCTTCTATGTGCCGGCCAGATTTAGCCTGCGTTAAACTACCCCTGGTAAGTTAGTCAGTATCCTTTGTGAAGCTGCAAGAACTCTTTCAAGCAACAGAATGTTACTGCTGCACAAAAGCAAGAATTTCCTAATGATAAAATAGTGACCTAAAAAATTAAGAATGCATCCTCAAAGCTTGTCCTCTATTTACTAGCTCCAAATTGGAAATATATGTATATATATTTTAAATGGAACGTCCACTTTGGTTTATTTAAAACAGCAACAATAATAGTAACAGTAAATGACTTACCCTAGCAGTAAAAATTCTTTGATGAATAAACTATTTGTTGGATAACAAGTATCTATTTATGAGAACACATCAGTAAGGGAGAATGCTTGGGCTTGATGGAAGGTGTAGCATGCAGGATTGAGAAATGGGACATATTTAGAATTCAGGTATATTTATTTAAGACAAAAAATCGAGCTTGATAAAAGGGTAAGCGTATTTCCACAAATGGCTTAACACAAATGTTTTATTCCAATAGAGAAAGCTAAATAAAGTTCCTTGCCAGTATTATTCAAGCTAACAAGCAGAAATAAGTATATATTTTAAAATACAATTTGATAACATAGTTAATTATTGGTTAAATATTTTTCATGAAAGTATCTTAATAGTATATAGATGTATTATTTAATGCCTTTATTCTTAACATAAGCTTTTCATCAAGTATGGCAGATAACGTATAAGAATGGTGGCACTTTCTTTATAAAGTATTGAAATATTTAAAAATAATTTCATGTATTTCTAAAATAACTATTTCAAAATTAAATAAAATGAATTGTGTTACAATATAGCTTTCCTGTAGACCAAATCCTGATTCTGAATAGTGTTTCTGAATTCTAAAAAATTTTTCTATTGACTACAAGTTTATGTATGGT
Source organism: Ovis canadensis (assembly GCF_042477335.2). Taxonomy (NCBI): domain Eukaryota; kingdom Metazoa; phylum Chordata; class Mammalia; order Artiodactyla; family Bovidae; genus Ovis; species Ovis canadensis. Next base: position 127,179,988 of record NC_091247.1, on the reverse strand, counting down.
ACATTTTTTTCCTAATAGTGTTGCTGTCTTCAGTATTTTGAAGCTATTGATGAATTTTCAAGCCTTTTGTACTTGTCTACAGTGTAGCCCTATATTTAAAAGGCAGCTTGTAAGTTTTCATTGTTTAGTATAATTCCTGCAGCAATAATTATAATTTAAAAACATATTGTGTGATATTACAAAATAGATTCATAACAATTTTGAAGTACATTTTCTTCAAATGGGATGGAATGAAAATTCTATAGGAAATTAGTCTTTAAAATTACATAAACACTTATGTGAATATATATATATTTAATATTTTAGATGTAATTAAGCTTGCATTTCATTATTTTGCTATGTGTAAATAAGCAATTTGAGCAGTAATCAATATAGCTTATTCTCTCATTGCATTTAGTGAGAGCCTTTGTTATCATATAAATTCTTGACCCACCAGAAATACAGAAATAAATTGAGGAGTAAAGCAAGACATCTACGAAGGAACCAAATACTGGCATTCATTGTAAAGCTATTACTTTGTCCTATGATTACTCTAGAAATGAAAAAAGAAAATAAAGAAGCAATTTAATAAGTCAATGTATAATCATTCTGAAATTACATACTCACATAAAAATACAATAGTGAGAGATTTTACCTCAAAAAAATGGATATTAGAACTAGACTACTGATGGGTTCCTGGAATAAAAAAAATTATAACTAAAGGATCTTTGCCACTTTTTCTCTTTTCTGCACATTATTGTTACAAATTTTACCTTTTTTTTTGACAACAGTCTACTGCATATTTGCAGGTGACCATACAAATCAACCAACCAGTCTCTTACATATATGCTGAAAGTATGTCTTGATAAGTATGATCTATCTTCCAGTAGGTCGCTTCTTTGCCACATAATCTGTGTTCTGCTAAAGATTTGTTCTGGTCCTTTAAAAATTTTTTTGGGTTAAATCCTTGGTTCTTTAACAAATGTCAAGGTCTATATACGTTGTGTTTTGATAAGTAATTTAATATGTAAAATGCTTTGAATGACGCTCCTGGTATGTATAAGAAAAACTTCCTTAAACAAGTTAAAGTAGAAATTTCATGATGTATAGTAATACGTCATTGGATTTTCGTTGAAACCCTATGTGTCTGGACATAAAAATCATTTCAAAGTCCTTCTCATATTGTACTGCTTAACAGCAGAAACAGCAGAATAAGCATGAAGGAAAAAAAATTCAACATTTTAATGAAAGTGACCAGAACAAATTTTTTGCAGCAAAGCATTTACATCAATTTAAGTGCTGTGAGTGAGTTACACTGGGTAAGTTTGAGGTTGAGGTAGATATTACAGTGTTCAAGTAACGGTTGCTTTTAAAGGTTATTGCTATGCCAAACCTTGAGTTGTAATGATCATTTATAGATAGTTTAAAGTCTAACATTAAGAATGAAAATAAAACAAATAAAGGGGTTGTTTACATCATATTTAGATTGCCTTCGTATAACATGGTGATTTTGTTTGTTTTGAAATTGTTTTCAAGGTTTTTCAGTGAATAAAAGTTTTCTCTATAACATAAAAATACTAATAACATTTTCCTGTTTCTTGAAATCCCAACTGAACAATGACATTTACAGTTATCCTTCTTACCCAATATTTAAGAGACATATAAAAAAGAAAACCAGTTATGTCTGGTACCTTTGATAGCCATAGATTACCCACGGTATTTGTTATTGTTGCTAAAAATCATGATGCCTGATGTTTCTTTTTAAATCAACATGACACATATAATTTGCTTTGTCTATGTACATTTATTTTGAAAAGGCAATTCCTAATGTGCATAAAATCTAATACATATCATAGAGGGTGAGGTATCCTGATATACAGCATAGATTTTTACTTTTGTATTTGGCACATTTCTTGATCTTTTATAATAGCTACCATTCATATCTGATCTAGAATCTTTAAGGCCTCCCTATAGTATGCATTGTTTCTGGGTTTTATTATTTTTAACACACTGTTGTGTTGATTTCTTCTTAGAGATGTGTTTGCCTAGACAAGGATGACTAGAATATGGTGCTAAAAATACTATCTAGTTTCTTTAAATTCTGTTTCTTGTACTTACATTGTTTAATGTTGTTCTCATTTTTTTCCCGTGGGAAATTTTTTTTTTTTTTTTTAGTGATTTAGTGATTTCTGGTTATAAAATCTAAACAGGTTTTATGATTTTTTTTTTTCATAATTAGGTTAGCTTTCTGTCGTGTGACCATTAAATAACTCTTCTTTCCTGGTGTTTCTGGCTTCCCACCAAACTACTAGATGCTTATTGAGTATTTGACTCCTACTAATAAATTGACTAGGTAATAGAAAGTATAACTCAATAAGGAATTAAGAATGAAATTTAACAATCTATAAATTATCTAGGCATCTGTTTCCTTCTATATACAGTTGGTTTAAAAATCAGGTCATAGGTCCATTATTCTCATCAATTCAAAAAAAGTCTGTTCCTAGATTCTCTAATCATTCTAAAAATATTCTTTGCACTACTCTGTTTATCATACTTATAACTAAGTGTTCTTAAGTATTTGTATTTAAAGAGTAATGGCATGAATTATGCTAATAATTGAGAGTATTTTTTACACTTAAGTGATATGCATATTCTTTTGAAACAACCCAGTTCTTTGTCTTAGCCCTCTTTTCCCCATGTTAATTAATTTTGCCGAAAGTAAACATTTAGCAAAAAAATATGCATTTTAAGTCAATTCCCAAGTGTTTTATCACTGCACAGTTATCCTTTGGCATTTAAATATTTAAAACCTAAATTAGATTTTCAAGATCACTAGGAGTCTTTGAAAGCTTGAGCTCAAACTCTTCCTTTTATTTTCACATTCATTCAGTATGTATTTATTTAGTGCCTATTATGTAGCAGGCACTGTTCTATTCTGCCTTTCAATGAAGCTCCCCTGTCAATACACTTCCATGTGCCAAGTAATATTAGTAACCATCATTCCACAGTTGCTTTCCATTTCACTCTATTCTCATAATTTCATCTTTACAATCCTCATATGGAACTTGTATAAAACAAATATGTATTTCCACATTCCCAGATAGTGAAGACTTGTGGATAGGTTTCCCAAAAACTTTCATGGAAACTTTCATTATCCCTTTTCATGCTTATTAGTTCTTAGCAAGGAGACATTTGGCAACAATAAACATGACTTGCCTGAGGATTTATTATATTATTGCACTTAGTTTCATTCATTTGACAAATGCATTTCACATTTGACCATACCCATTTATTTTTGCACATTAAGCTAGTGTAAGAAATCAGTTTGAAAGTGACAACAATAACCAAAATAAAAAAGGAGTCAGTTTATTTATGAAGGAAAGGGGTAAAAACTAAAATACTACAGTTAGAAACATCATGCTTTAATATATTATCAATAGAGCATACATAGATCCTGTCCTCAAAAATGTTAAAATGTGTGTAAGTTGTTTTTTTATTACAAAGAATAAATGTAGTTGACATATGTATAACGAGCTCTCTCACAAAAGTACAGTTGAAATTTGTCTTCCTCTGGATAATATCAACTGCTGGTGAAACCACTGTTTTAGATCTGTAAATATTATTCTGTGGTTACTAATAACTGTTATATTTAACTATGTCTGGAATCATTGTTGACTGTTTCATTAGACTGTCTCAGATTCTGGAAACAGGCTGTATCGGGCTGTTAAAGGACATTAAATCAATAGCTATTTATTATGTGCCTACTCGGTGCTAGACTTTAAATATATGTCTATTAGATGTTTCCAGCAACCATGTAAACATGAGCGTGGTATAATAGTAATTAATTTTGACTATCCAGATCTGGTTACAGGAATATTTTTAGGGTTGAAGTGTTAATGTTAACGTGTTTGTTTATTCAGGGACACAATATTAAGATCTAACAAATCTGTGTTCGTAAAGGTCCTGCCAAAAAAATTTGAGATCCAGAAAAATCAGAGTTAATGGTTTAAGCAATAATAAAATAAAAGCCTTAAAATAAAATTTGTATATTGTTAGAGACCAGCTCTTGCTGAACAAACTTTTTTAAAAATAATAATTCTATGATATAGCTCTAAGCTTCTTTATTGACATGTTTCTTTAAATCAAACCTTTCAGATAAGAAACAAGAGGATAAACAAAGCCAGATTTTATTATACATAGAAGAAAAAGGTTTAACTTGGCCACAGTTGTTTATAAAAATCTTATTTACCTAATTTTTATCTGTGGAAAAAATATAACATCAATGTCAGGATTAAAGTTTGAATATTTTAATTAAGAAGTTTGAGAGTTAGTTTTTACCTCTACAATGAATTTTACAACAGTTGCCATAGACAATGGTATTGTGGAATTATTTTATCAGAAGAATTTGTAGACTGAATGCCATCATTTACAACTATGCCAGTTAATTAAAAGTATTACTAGAGTGCATATTTTAAACAATTTCTTTATTGTGCATTTATCACAACAAAAGTTTGCACTGTACAAAATTACTCGACTTTTTACTATCAAGTCTATTAAAAGACCAGTATGTGCCATTGTCCGCATTTTCTCATCACACTTTAATCTTCAGTTCTGCCAATATTAGTTTACTCATGACCTGAAAATGTCATATCTTGAAGGAGTAGCAGGGATCTAGGAGTTCCTTATGTTCCAGGCCCTGGCATGGCACTTTGTAATCACCATCTCATTTAATCTACAATAGAGCTGTGCACAATACATTATCACCCTCGTTTTAAAGATCAGGAAACTGAGGCAATGAAGTCAAAATTTTTGCCCAAAAGTAAGTGACAGTAACATATTTGAAACTTGACTTTATGTGACTAAGTTTATCAAAAAGACTATCATCTTTAATTTAAAGAAATAAAGAATACCTCTAATATCATAGTACCATAAAGAAAATCATTAGGCAGCAAATGTGAGATGAATATCTTTTTTTGCATTGCTTCCAATGGAAAAAACTGTCCATTATAAAACAATATCATCCTTAATTTCTGTAAGTTGAGGAAACACAAGAGAAAGACATTTCTTAATCTGTATCCATATATCTAAATTTTGTGCTGTGCAGTGCTTAGTTGCTCAGTCACGTCTGACTCTTTGAGACCCCATGAACTATAGCCCACCAGGCTCCTCTGTCCATGGGGATTCTCCAGGCAAGAATACTGGAGTGGGTTGCCATGCCCTTCTCTAGGAGATCTTCCCCACCCAGGGACTGAACCTAGGACTCCTGCATTACAAGCAGATTCTTTACCATCTGAGCCACCAGGGAAGCCCATGTATACTGGAGTGAGTAGCTATCCCTTCTCCAGGGATCTTCCTGACCAAGGAATCAAACCAGGGTCTTCTGCATTGTAGGCAGATTCTTTACTGGCTGATTTGCCTGGGGAGCCCATCTATATACTCGTATCTATATATGATATGATAACTCTTAACATGATTTTTTAATTTAAGAATTACTTTACTAAAATATTTTTTTTCAGGCAATTTTATCCTTCAGTTATGTCACTGCTTTTCTGTTTTTTTTTTTTTTTTCTTGTTCTGATGGGCAAGGCCTCGCTCAGTAAATCTTTATTTATTTTTTTCTTCTAGTTTTAAAATCTTTTTTTTTTCTTACTTTATTTTACTTTACAATACTGTATTGGTTTTGCCATACATTGACATGAATCCACCATGGGTGTACATGCGTTCCCAAACATGAACCCCCTCCCACCTCCCTCTCCATAACATCTCTCTGGGTCATCACCGTGCACCAGCCCCAAGCATGCTATATCCTGCTTCGGACATAGACTGGCGATTCAATTCTTACATGTTAGTATACACGTTACAATGCCATTCTCCCAAATCATCCCACCCTCTCCCTCTCCCTCTGAGTCCAAAAGTCCGTTATACACATCTGTGTCTTTTTTGCTGACTTGCATACAGGGTCGTCATTGCCATCTTTCTAAATTCCATATATATGTGTTAGTATACTGTATTGGTGTTTTTCTTTCTGGCTTACTTCGCTCTGTATAATCGGCTCCAGTTTCATCCATCTCATCAGAACTGATTCAAATGTATTCTTTTTAACAGCTGAGTAATACTCCATACCCATCAAGATCTTCTAGGTACTACCAGAATTTCTGAAGCTGTTCAAAGAATACTCCCATATTTCAATGATTTTGACTGAATTACATGAGCATGTATAGTAATAAAACATTAATGGAATACTGAAGACTACATATTTTTTCCTTTAAGAAAATATCTGAAGAAGGACTTCCCTCATTGTACAGTTGATGGAATCTGCCTGCCAATCTGGGGAACACGGGTTCGATTCCTGGTCTGGGAAGATTCCACATGCCAAGGAGCAACTAAAGCCCCGTGGGCCACAGCTACTGAGCCTGCACACGTAGAGCTTGTGTTCTGGAATCAGACAGGCCACTGCAATGAGAAACCTTCACATTGCAATGAAGAGTGGTCCCTGTTTACCGCAAGGAAAGAAAGCCCAGGAAGCAACAAAGCATTAAAGACTGAGTGCAACCAATAAATAAATAAATAAAATATCTGAGGAAAATGCATTAGAATTACATAACTATTTAGAGTTTTTATAAAGGCTAGATACAAGTAAGATCAATATACTATTTAGCAGACAGTTGAACCAAAACTCAATTTCTTTATTATATATATATTTCAGTCTATACTGAAAAATATGCAAGTAGGGACATAAATGGGGCTTCCCAGGTGGTGCTAGTGGTAAAGAACCCATCTGCCAATGCAGGAGACATAAAAGGCATGGGTTTGATCTATAGGTTGGGAAGATCCCTTAAAGGAGGGCATCCGCAACCTACTCCAGATTCTTGCCTGGAGAATCCCCATGGACAGAGGCGCCTGGTGGGCTACAGTCCATGGGATCACACAGAATTGGACATGACTGAAGCAACGCAGCAAGCACAGGGACAGAACTTTCACTCATCTTTTGACCACTCTATGTGACAGAAAATTAAGTTAAAGGTAAAACATGTCTAAGCTTCCAATGAGGAAATAATTGATTTGTAAATTTAAGTTATGGAATGCAGGGAATCAGTTGGAAGTAGCAGAGCTGCCAAAAGGGTCAAAATGCTAGTTAGAGATTGTGGATCCTTGAAAAGGGAAATTTCAAAGGAAATACAGGTTAGGAGTAGGGTGGCAGAAGGGTTGGAGACCAGCAAGATGACAAAGGTGAGTTCACCAGTGAAGCACCAGTGACCAGTATTATATTCATAAAATAAAGTCATTTATATTTACAACTATATTCACCCAATCAAGTTTCCTTACTGCAGAAGTAGAGAGAGATGGCTGATGTGGGTCAGCCACATTAAAAATTAACACTGCAATTCATTAACAAATCTTTCCATTGGATAGAATTCATTATTACTACTCTCAGAGAGAAAAACCAAAGCTCCTTCACATGAGATATACTATTTATGTTTTTAAAATACCCGAATAATTTTGAAATACCAAAATAATAAAACTTTTAATTTTTGATTTTTGAAAAGAAATTTAAGCTGTACTTTTAAAAATATTTGTAATATTTTCTATATTATATATAATTATAAGGTACAGACATTAACTTCTAAAAAGGTTATAATTTTGATATTTAATTGAATTGGATATCATCTCTATTATAGACTCATGCCTAATATATAACACATATTTGTATATATATTTATATATATATATAAGTAAAAAATGGAGAAGCTCTGTACAGTCAGCAAAAATAAAACCTGGAGCTGACTGTGGCTCATTAAGAACTCCTTATTGAAAGATTCAGACTTAAATTGAAGAAAATGGGGAAAACCACTAGGCCATTCAGGTATGAACTAAATAAAATTCCTTATGATTAATTATACAGTGGAGGTGATGAATAGATTCAAGTGATTAGATCTGCTAGACAGAGTGCCTGAAAAATATGGACAGAGGTTTATGACACTATACAGGAGGTGGTGACCAAAACCATCCCAAAGAAAAAGAAATGCAAGAAGGTGAAGTAGTTGTCTAAGGAGACTTTACAAAGAGTTGAGAGAAGAGAAGCAAAAGGCAAGGGAGAAAAGGAAAAATATGGTAAAGATCTAATAGAAGCAGAAGAGATTAAGAAGAGGTAGCAAGAATACATAGAACTGTACAAAAAGAACTTAAGGACCTGGAAAGCGATGGTGTGGTCACTCACATAGAGCCAGACATCTTGGAGTGTGAAGTCAAGTGGGCCTTAGGAAGCATCACTATGACCAAAGTTAGTGGAGGTGATGAAATTCCAGCTGAGTTATTTCATATCTTAAAAGATTATGACATTAAAGTGTTGCACTCAATATGCCAGCAAATTTGGAAACTCAGCAGTGGCCACAGGACAGGAAAAGGTCAGTTTTCATTCCAGTCTCAAAGAAGGGCAATGCCAAAAATGTTCAAACTACCAGACAACTGCACTTATTTCATATGCTAGCAAGGTAATGCTCAAAATCCTTCAAGCTAGTCTTCAGTAGCACGTGAACCAAGAACTTCCAGACTTTCAAGCTGGGTTTAGAAAAGGCAGAGGAACCAGAGATCAGATTGCCAACATCTGCTGGATCATAGAAAAAAGGAAAAGCAAGAGAATTCCAGAAAAACATCTACTTCTGCTTCATTGACTATGCTAAAACCTTCGACTGTGTGAATCACAACAAATTGTGGAAAATTCTTAAAGAGATGGGAATATTAGATCACCTTACCTGTCTCCTGAGAAACCTGTATGCAGGTCAAGAAGCAACAATTCAGTCACTCAGTCGTATCCGACTCTTTGCAACCGCATGGACTGCAGCACAGCAGGCCTCCCTGTACATCACCAACTCCCGGAGCTTGTTCAATCTCAGGTCCATCAAGTCGGTGATGCCATCCAACCATCTCATCCTCTGTCATCCCCTTCTCCTCCTGCCTTCATTCTTTCCCAGCATCAGGATCTTTTCCAATGAGTCAGTTCGTCACATCAGATGGCCAAAGTATTGGAGTTTCAGCTTCAGCATCAGTCCGTCCAATGTATATTCAGGACTGATTTCCTTTAGGATGGACTGGTTGGATCTCCTTGCTGTCTAAGGGACTCTCAGGAGTCTTTTCCAACACCACAGTTCAAAAGCATCAATTTTTCGGCGCTCAGCTTTCTTTATAGTCCAACTCTCACATCCATACATGACTACTAGAAAAACCATAGCTTTGACTAGATGGACTTTTGTTGGCAAAGTAATGTCTCTGCTTTTTAATATGCTGTCTAGGTTGGTCATAGCTTTTCTTCCAAGGAACCAGCATCTTTTAATATGGTGGCCACAGTCATCATCTTCAGTGATTTCTAAGTAACAGTTAGAACTGGACATTCAACAATGGACTGGTTCCAAATTGGGAATGAAGTATGTCAAGGCTGTATATTGTCACCCTGTTAATTTAACTTATATGTAGAATCCATCACACAAAAAGCTGAACTGGATGAATCACAAGCTGGAGTCAGGATTACTGAGAGAAATATTAACAGCCATAGATATGTAGATGATACCACTCTAATAGCTGAAAGTTAAAAGGATCTAAAAAGCCTCTTGATGAGGGTGAAAGAGTGTGAAAAGCTGGCCTTGAAACTCAACATTCAAAAACTAAGATCATGGCATCCGCTCTCATTAATTCCTGGCAAATAGATGGAAAAACGATGGAAGCAGTGACAGATTTTATTGTCTTGGGCTCCAAAATCACTGCAGATGGAGACTGCAGTCATGAAATTAAAAGATGCTTGCTCCTTGGAAGGAAATCTATGACAAACTTAGAAAGTATATTAAAAAGCAGAGACATCACATTGTTGACAAAGGTCTTTATAGGCAAAGCTATGGTTTTTTCCAGTAGTCATGCAGAGGTGTGGAAGTTGGACCATAAAGAAGCTGAGCACTGAAGAATTGATGCTTTCAAACTGTGGTTCTGGAGAAAACTCTTGGGAGAGTCCCTTGGACAGCAAGGAGATCAAATCAGTCAATACTAAAGAAAATCAACCTTGAATATTCATTGGAAGGACTGATGCTAAAGCTGAAGCTCCAATACTCTGGCCACCTGATGTGAAGTGCCAACTCATTGGAAAATACCTTGGTGCTGAGAAAGATTGAAGGCAGGAGAAGAAGGGAGTGACAAGAGGATGAGATGGTTGGATAACATCATCAACTCAATGTCCATGAGTCTGAACAAACTCTGGGAGATAGTAAAGGACAGGGAAGCCTGGTATGCTGTAGTCCATGGGGTTCAAAGAGCTGGACATGACTGAGTGACTAAAGAACAGCAACAACAATTTAGAGAGAAGGCCATAAAATGTTAATGGAAATGGTTTCCCTTGTTCTGGAGAAGACAATATCCATTTAAGGTTATATGAATATATGATAATAGGAGAAAAGCAACAGTGGTTGGTAAATTCATTTGTTCTCTGAAGTGCTTTCTATGTGCTAATCATATACAATTCATCTTTGTACTTTTCAAAAGATAAATTATAATCTATGATATTGTCTTTTATGTTCCATCTGTACATTGAGGTAGATAGAAGCAAAACATTTATGATGCCGAGAAGCTGGATCGGAAGCAATTGATATCCTTACACTAGGAATCACAAGACCCAAATTTGAGTCTCAGCTCTACAACTTTTAGCCTCCTTAGCTCTGGGCAATTTATTTATAAAATTAAAAGCTAAATCCCACCTGTTTTGAAGTAAATCTCAGGCAATAGGTGGTGAGGAACAGCCTTCTGAGCTTCTCATTTGTTCTCCTTTTCTTTTTCCCCATTCACTTTTTATTAAGACTATTTTTTTTAAAAGAGTACTTTCCATTCACAGAAAAACTGAGAGGAGGGCACACAGATTTCCTATATATTTTTTGTCCCACATATGCATGCTGCTGCTGCTGCTGCTGCTAAGTCGCTTCAGTCATGTCCGACTCTGTACAACCCCATAGACAGCAGCCTACCAGGCTCCCTCATCCCTGGGATTCTCCAGGCAAGAACACTGAAGTGGGTTGCCATTTCCTTCTCCAATGAATGAAAGTGAAAAGTGAAAGTGAAGTCGCATAGTCTCCTTCATTCTCAATGACCCCACCAGTAGATATCTGTTACAAATTACTAAATTAAATTGCCAAAATAGAATCACCCAAAGTACATAGCTTACATTATAGTTCACTCTCAGGTTTGGGTTTTGTACATTCTGTAGGTCTGGAAAAATGTATGAATGGCAGTATGCAAATGGTATCATAGAGATTATTTCCACTGCTCTAAAAATCCCCTATGCTCAACCTATTCATCTTCCATCCAACCCTCTTCTACCTTTGATGATTTTACCATTTCCATACTTTTACCGTTTTAAATTACATAGTTGAAATCATACAGTATGTAGTCTTTTCAGACTTTTTTTCACTTATTAATATGCATTTAAGTTTCCATCATGTCTTTTCAAGGCCTAGTAGCTTGTTTCTTTTTTTTAATCACTGAGCAATATTTCATTATTTGGATGTACCACAGTTTATTTAGCCATTCACCCACTAAAGGACATCTTGGTTGCTTCCAAATTTTGGCAATTATGAATAATGTTGCCATAAACATCCATGTGCAGGCTTTTGTGTGGTTGTAAGTTTTCAGCTTCTTTGAATAAATACCAAGAAGCATGACTGCTGGATCGTATGGTAAGGGTATGCTTAGTTTTTTAAGAAAGTGTCAAACTGTCTTCCTAAGTGGTTGTATCATTTTGCATTTCCACCAGCAATGAATGAGAGATCTTGTGGCTACACATTTTTGCTGGCAGTTGGTTTTGTCAGTGTTCTGGATGTTGGCTATTCTATTGATAATAGGTGTACAGTGGTATCTCATTTTAATTTGCTTTTCCCATGGATGTCTTGGTCTTCCAACTTTGTTCTTCTCCTTCAACACTGTGTTGGCTATTCTAAGTCTTGGACCTCTTCATCTTTGTACTTGCTTAATGATTCTGTACCATGCTTTACTTATTGCAGGCATGCAACTGCTTGCACTCACGATGTTGCTGTTCATTTGCTAAGTCGTATCCAACTCTTGTGACCCTCATGGACTGCAGGACACCAGGCTTCCCTGTCCTTCACTGTTTCCTGGAGTTTGCTCAAACTCATGTGCATTGAGTTGGTGATGCCATCCAACCATCTCATCCTCTGTCGTCCCCTTCTCCTCTTGCCCTCAATCTTTCCCAGCATCAGGATCTTTTCCCATGAGTTGGTTCTTCACATCAGCGGCCAAAGTATTGGAGTTCAGCTTCAGCATCAGCCCTTCCAAAGAATACTCAGGATTTATTTCCTTTAGGATTGGCTGGTTTAATCTCCTTGCAGTCCAAGGGACTCTCAAGAGTCTTCTCCAGCACCACAATTCAAAGGCATCAATTCTTTGGCATGTACCCATGATGAGGTTTATATAATGACCCACAGATATATGCAATACTATTTACATCTTAAATTTACTCACTGAGGGATTAAAAATGCATATTATATGTATATACTATAGCTATGTACAAAGTAGATACCATATATGTACATAAATATGCACAGACATACGTGAATATATAACATGCTAATAATTCTTGGCTTACAAACTTTAAATTATGTTAATGGAATGCACTTAGTAAATATGAAATAAATGTTAATGGTCATCTTTGAAATTTTTTATTTTAGCTACCACTTTTACCCTTTCAATCCCCATATACTATTGGGTACTAGCATCTAGTAAACCATGTATTTCACTTTGTACTTTTGATAGTCAGATTAATCTGTTTTGATAAGAGCTGTAAAATTATTTTGTCAATATACTGGAGGCATTGTAAAATGTTAGGATTGACTCAGAATGTCTTTCTTCAACTGATTTTAGGCTAAAACAACAAGGTATTTTCAGAAATATTTGTTAGTTTCTCATTAGCATTAGAAAAGCCCAACTCCTCCACTATATTTTCAAACTTATTTTGAAACTAGGCTTCATTTTTAATGCAACTTTATTTAACATCACTTCAGTATGTGGAACCTCTGGTCCAGACAAGCTTCTCAGTGTTTCACAAATATATATTCATATTTTACCTTATGCCCTTGTTTAGTTGGGTTTATTTCCACTTTATCCCCCCTTAGTTAAATCCCAAATGTCAGTCTAGGTACAGATCAAGTATACTGCCTCCAAGAAGCCTTCTTCATTTCAACAACATTAGCAACTTTACTTTTGAAAAATAGTTGTTTCCATATTCAGTAAATTCAGTACCATATTATAAGGGCTTACATTTCATGAGAGTTTAGACATGTTCCTATCTTCCCTTGTGGCTCAGATGGTAAAAAAAAAGCGTCTGCCTGCAATGCGGGAGACCCAGGTTCAATTCCTGGGTCGGGAAGATCCTCTGGAGAAGGAAATGGCAATCCACTCCAGCACTCTTGCCTGGAAAATTCCATGTATGGAGGAGACTGATCGGCTACAGTCCATGGGGTCACAAAGAATCAGACACGACTGAGCGACTTCACTCACTCACTTAGACATGTTCAGAGAAGAAGCTGATTTGGGGTTGGCTTTCCTGTTGGCTCAGAGGTTAAAGCATATGCCTCCAATGCAGGAGACCCAGGTTTGATCCCTGGGTCGGGAAGATCCCCTGGAGAAGGAAATGGTAACCCACTCCAGTATTCTTGCCTAGAGAATCTCATGGGCAGCGGAGCCTGGTAGGCTACAGTCTATGGGGTCGAAAAGAGTCGGACATGATTGAGGGACTTCACTTTCACTTTTCACTTTCATACACTATTATGGCAGAAAAGGAAGAACTAAAGAGCCTCTTGATGAAAATGAAAAAGGAGAGTGAAAAAGTTGGCTTAAAGCTCAACATTCAGAAAACGAAGATCATAGCATCTGGTCCCATCACTTCATGGCAAATAGATGGGGAAACAGTGGAAACAGTGGCTGACTTTATTTTTCTGGGCTCCAAAATCACTGCAGATGGTGATGGCAGCCATGAAATTAAATAAAAGATGTTTACTCCTTGGAAGGAAAGTTATGACCAACCTAGACAGCATATTAAAAAGCAGAGACATTACTTTGTCAACAAAGGTCTGTCTAGTCAAAGCTATGGTTTTTCCAGTGGTCATATATGGATGTGAGAGTTGGACTATAAAGAAAGCTAAGCACTGAAGAATTGATGTTTTTGAACTGTGGTGTTGGAGAAGACTCTTGAGAGTCCCTTGGACTGCAAGGAGATCCAACCAGTCCATCCTAAAGGAGATCAGCCCTGAGTGTTCATTGGAAGGAATGATGTTGAAGCTGAAACTCCAATACTTTGGCCACCTGATGTGAAGAGCTGACTCATTGGAAAAGACCCTGATGCTGGGAAAGATTGAGGGCAAGAGGAGAAGGGGACGACAGAGGATGAGATGGTCGGATGGCATCACCAACACAATGGACATGGGTTTGGGTGGACTCCAGGAGTTGGTGATGGACAGGGAGGCCTGGCGTGCTGTGGTTCATGGGGTTGCAAAGAGTTGGACACGACTGAGCGACTGAACTCATACACTATTATAGAGGAATTTTGGATTCTCAGTCTCTGGCTAACTTTGAAAATGGAATATGTCCTGGAAAATGCAGGGATAACATGAAGAAGGCAACTGGAAACCAAAACCAGGTGTATAGTGAGCAATAAGTCATCAATAAATGGCTCCAGAAAGAATGAAGGGATAAGAGGAACTATATTCTTAGTAAGCTACATGTTTTAGTCCAAGGAAGAATAAAAGACAGTATAGCACTGAGTTTGGAATGATAAAAGATGGATTCAAGTTGTTGCTTTCCTTTGCTGTTTTTTTTTGTGCCAACATTCAAATAAATAAACAGTCTCTTTTATAATATCTATCAAAGAAAAATAATCATATAAGTCAGAAAAGACAATTAAAGGAAATTGGCTAAACTCTAAATTGCTAGAGCAATAGAGTTATTGTAATGTATCCTTTATTTTAAGTATTAAGGGGTAAATGAATTGAGAAAACCAAAATCACTTAAGGATATCAAGTATTTTTAAATAAATATTGTTTAAATCAGGATTTTTTTGCCTAGTCACTTCATAATGCCACATTTTAAAATATGAATGTGACCTATTTCATCTATTTTCAAATCATAATATAGATTAGAAAATTTGGTAGCAGATTTCCTTGGCCTTGTGTAAGAGGGCAGTAAGACCTAAAAGGAAAAAAACAAAGACCTTAGGAAATTCTCTAAGAAAAGACATTGTTACTTTATATGGTTGGCATGGTTCTGCTATTATTTGATATACAGAAAAGGAACACAGCTCTACTTAGAAATTGTTCAAAAATAATACAACAGTAACAACACATACAATAATAACAAACAATATAAACAACAAGTCTTTACTTACTACTAGGCAATGCATCACCATACTTTATGGATATTTTTTGCTGATTTATTCCTCACTAAAATTCCATGAGACAGACATTATACTTCCATTTTACAGAGAGTAAACTCATTCTTAGAGGTTAGATAATTTACCCAAGGTCACACAACTTATCCGTGATAGTGGAGTGGGGATTTTAAACCTGAATGTATCTATTTCTAAAGAATATGTATTCCAAATATTACAGCAATATTGAAAGAGAAATAACTAGAAAAGTTCAAAAGCTGAAAAAGTTTTATAGCTGTAACCCATAAACTGCTCTCTAGATTTGGCTTGTGAAGCTGAATGAAATATTTTAGTTTTAATAAGGTGGCAAGATTTTGAGAGAAAGCTGGAGGAAAAGAGCTTTCAAAATACTGAGACTTTAAGTGGTTGGCCCAGGGCCATGGGGGCCTAGGACACAAAGACTCTGACAGTTAAAAGATTTCTATGTATAATAAGCTATGCCATTTTTTTTTTCAGTTCAAGAACTATTAAGAGGACATTTCTTTTAAGCTGAGCTAGTTAGCCATGTGACTAGATACTACAGACTTCAATATCTTACCTCAACTGATTTTTCTTTTTTACAACAATTACAAAGAACATTTACTAAGCACTTATTTTGAGACAAATACCATTCTGAATGTGCTATCAGTTCAGTTCAGTTGCTCAGCTGTATCTGACTCTTTGTGACCCCATTGACTGCAGCATGCCAGGCCTCCCTGTCCATCACCAACACCCGGAGCTTGCTCAAACTCATGTCCATCAAGTAGGTGATGCCATCCAACCATCTCATCCTCTATCATCCCCTTCTCCTCCTGCCTTCAATCTTTCCCAGCATCAGGGTCTTTTCCAATGAGTCAGTTCTTTGAATCAGGTGGCCAACATTATTGGAGTTTCAGCTTCAGCATCAGTCCGTCTAATGAATATTCAGGGTTGATTTCTTTAGTATTGACTAGTTTGATCTCCTTGCTCTCCAAAGGACTCTCAAGAGTCTTCTCCAACACCAAAGTTCAAAAGCATCAATTCTTTGGCACTCATCTTTCTTTACTTCCCTGGTGGCTCAGACGGTAAAGCATCTGTCTACAATGTAGGAGACCCAGGTTCGATCCCTGGGTTGGGAAGATCCACTGGAGAAGGAAATGGCAATCCACTCCAGTACTGTTGCCTGGAAAATCCCATGGACAGAGGAGCCTGATAGTCTACAGTCCACAGGGTCGCAAAGAGTCGGACATGACTGAGCGACTTCATTCATTCATTCTGCTATCTTTATAGTCCAACTCTCACATCCATACATGACTACTGGAAGTGAATGCACTATATTTGATCCTAAAACAATTCTACAAGGTAGGTATTATTCCTATTTTAAGGATGAGAAAATTAAGTTATGATACAAATCTAGGCAAACTGGTGTCAGAGGTCATATCCTTCACCATTATATTACATGGAGGTTACAGTAAACTAGTATGACAAGAATTTGGCAAATAGTATTTATTCATATTCATTCTGTTATTTAATAAAAAAATATTTTCTAAAGTGTCTTGTCTTAAATTGTCACCTAATGAACATTTAGTCATTAGTAGTGTTTGCAATAATGTCACTTATTGACAACTAATGGAAACTACAGTATGAATGGCCTTATTACAGTTTCTTAGAGAAAGTGTTAAGAAATGAATTCTCTATAAAGATCTTATATACTCTAAAATCTATAACTCAGTTTTATGTAAGTGAAAGATGAAACTTGTGCATTTCAGGATAGTTGCTGACTGACTGAGTTATTTATGTTTTAACATTCAGATAGTACATTTCAAACAGAAGCTTTGATATTCTGTAAAGTGAAAAGGCAATTTGTGTAAAAATTTTATTAGGTTTGTTTATTTTTACCCATACTACTTCAAAACAATATCATATGAGTTTGTAATATGCAATGCTTAAGATAGATATGACATCATTCACTATTATGGGTGGCACAGGTTGATTACTTCTGAAATGTTTTATATATATATAATATATATATAAAATATATAACATCTGATGTTATTACCACATTTTGTTGCTGTAGAAAATCTGTATTAAAAGAATAATTTTACATAGGTGAATTAACCTAAAATATTTCTTAACCATATTGACCAGAGCAACCTTTCATGACCAGATTCTGGGAAATATTTGTAAGTTAGATATATTAAAATTATTTTTAAATGAAATTAAAATTCATTAAAATAAATTTACACATACAAATGGACTTAAATGACTGGAATCTAATAACGCCAAGCATCTGGAGGAAAAGTCAGATAATCATTTTGAAGTTTTCATTTATCTGAGGAGCACTATCTGGATTGTTGAATTTTTCATATTCAAATAAATATTGACTTTGCGTGTATATAATCATACAATCAATGAGTAATAAATCTTTTTATAGAATAACTATTACTTAAAATGAAGTATAAATTAATATGTGGATTTCTGAGGTTTACTATACTTTGGCAAAATTAGCAAAATATTATATTAAATAAGTCATCTTTTGTATTAATATACCATAACACTATAGAAAATGTTTTGATATCTTTACAGTGTAAGTTAAATGAAGAGTTTGAGAAAATTAGGCTTTCTTACTCTCAAATACCCTGAGATACAGATAGTTTTTAAATGTTTACATTCTTTTCAGAGTTAAGAATTGCTTTGTAATTCTTGTTGAAACCATGATATATATAGATATAGTTATATCACCAAATTAATAAATGTGTGACAAGTTTTCAAATGTAAAAAGTCATCACTAGTAAATACAAACTGTCATCTATCCAGTGGAAATAGTTTTTAAGAGCATGATTTTGACATTATAAAGTTATTATCTAAAGTCTGCTATTTTAAAAAAATTTCCTTCAAAACAAACTTTACTTACAATATATATTAATGACAAAAGACCAAAACACATTACTTTGATATATAAATCCAACGTTTTACAATTAACCTAAACAAACCCTTTTAGAACTAAATGATCAAAGAATTCAATATGATCCATGGGTGGCGGGGGTAGAGGAGTAAATCACTGAGTCACAGAATAGAATTAAAATAAAAACTGATGCTGTTAATTTTAGAAATAATTTAAATCTGTTTATATCAAAAGAAGACATTCAAAGAAGGAAAAAATTCAAATGGATAGTTTTGGGCAGTTCTGGTTGCTGGCATCCTACCCCCTTATCTGTAAAAGAATGCTGCTGGCATTAGTTTCCATCAATTCATTTGTGATTTTGAAATTAATTCTGAAGGAAACCACAACTTACTTGAAGATCCCGCTGAGTGTCTGTGTGCCTGAATGTTTTTTTCTCTCTTCACAGACAAAGCACTTCCACTGGTCATGGAAAAAAGGTCTAAATCCGTGTCTTCTCTGCTTACAAGTCTTGCCTGGGAGCAATGGGAGAGAATGTATACAATCATGAAACAAAATATGGCATTTTCTGAATGCAGCTCACATTACCCCAAATAAACAAACAGGCTCTGTCAAACAACCTTCTTCAAAATGATACCACAATCCTTTATTGCTGCCCAGGCAGAACAAATGCACTATGTCAAAGCATTTTTTGCAAATAAGAGCCGATTTTAAAATTGAGGTTTGCCATTTGAGTCTGTACAACAAAAGAAAACATTTCAGTACAGTAATTTTGATGAAAATCAATCTTAAAGGCAACTGATGAAACTTGAAATAGCTTAACATCACTTATTTACCAAGGATATTATTTAATTCTTAATTGAATGTTATAAATGTCACATCGGATTATTTTCTGCAATTTTCATGTTTTACCACTTATAAAATTCCCTGAAATGCCTTTCATCCCATATTTGTATAATACAAAGCCATGAAAGATCTCTACTTTCTCACTACAGTCATTATTAATGTAAAATACTATATGTTGTCTAATTTGGGAGTAAAGGTAGACATATAGAAATTTCAAGATATTTTAAAGACATATGTATTAGGTAATTTATTTCATCTAAAATTCCTCTCTGAATTTTTATTACTATTTTGGATTGAACTGAAGAGTTGAAAGACTCACCTCTTGGCTATAAATATTGTTTTATATAATATCTAATATCATTAAGTAAGGATTTATTGGGATTTGGCCCCTAAATGGGAGAAAATGCCATGATAGAAAGCAAAGCAGCCTCAAAGTAGCTGGAACTTCATCCAAACCACAGGATGCTTGAAATCCTGTGAGAAAGCATTGTCCTTAATATTTGATGTGTGAAAAATTTAGAGTAAAATAAAACCATAAAACCATCACTGTGGTTACAAAGCTATTCCTATATGATGCGCTACAAAAACTCATGAAACCAGAACGCAAAGATCATCTTCCTTCAAATTCAGATGTCTGCATCCCCCCTCCCACCTTCTCTCATTGTTGAATAAGCAAGTCTGCTATTGGTGAGCTCAGAGGAGAAGCCACTCTGGGGCATTAGTCACTTTTTACTTTTTATTATTTTTATTTATTATTATTTTACTTTACAATATTGTATTGGTTTTTAAATTGTACCTGGCTAAGTGATACCATTGTTTCTTCAAAAAGCCTCCGTAGAGAACTGTTTCAAGTGAAATGATGACTGGCTCACAATTTACACTTGTGATTTTTAGGATGAAAAATCTTATACATTCTTTCTGGATTTTATTTTATTAGTGCACAAGTGTATGTACTTAAGGGTCCCATTAAATGGCTCCATCAATACTGAGACATCGCAAAAACCAATCAGGAATAAGGGGGAGTGAAAAAGTTGGCTTAAAGCTCAACATTCAGAAAACTAACATCATGGCATCTGGTCCCATCACTTCATGGGAAATAGATAGGGAAACAGTGGAAACAGTGTCAGACTTTATTTGTTTGGGGCTCCAAAATCACTGCAGATGGTGACTGGAGCCATGAAATTAAAAGACTCTTGCTCCTTGGAAGGAAAGTTATGACCAACCTAGATAGCATATTCAAAAGCAGAGACATTACTTTGCCAACAAAGGTCCAGCTAGTCAAGGCTATGGTTTTTCCAGTGGTCATGTATGGATGTGAGAGTTGGACTGTGAAGAAAGCTGAGCACCGAAGAATTGATGCTTTTGAACTGTGGTGTTGGAGAAGACTCTTGAGAGTCCCTTGGACTGCAAGGAGATCCAACTAGTCCATCCAAAAGGAGATCAGTCCTGAAATTTCTTTTGGAAGGAATGATACTAAAGCTGAAACTCCAGTACTTTGGCCACCTCATGCGAAGAGTTGACTCATTGGAAAAGACTCTGATGCTGGGAGCGACTGGGGGCAGGAGGAGAAGAAGACGACAGAGGATGAGATGGCTGGATGGCATCACCGACTCGATGGATGTGAGTCTGAGTGAACTCCGGGAGATGGTGATGGACAGGGAGGCGTGGCGTGCTGCAATTCATGGGGTTGCAAAAAGTCGGACACGACTGAGCGACTGAACTGAACTAACTGACTGATCAAAGCAATACCAAGATTTTGGTGACATCCGTTACAAAATAAGGAAAGACATGCTAACCACATAAGAGACCCTCCTGTTGACTAAAGAGGCTTTAACTATAAGCCTCGGGATTTTAAAATCAGGTTTTATTTGCTTCAATTTAATGACATAATTTTACTACACCTATTTAAAAAGCAGAAATCTCACCCTCCTCCAGACAAGATGATACATACCTACATGTCAAGAAAATATTTGTGAACATGTCTTCCAAAAATCTTGTTATCATCTAAGCCATTAACATCCAGAAGATTGTTTATTCCAAAACAGAAAACAGTATCGGTTATTAACTAAGCCAAATTATAACAGAATCAAATTTAGAAGTGAAATTTAACAATAACACACACTTTAACAATGGTGCCACAATGGTGCAGTTAAATGCAAACGTAGAAATTTCATAGAGGCTAGTTACATGACTAGCAGCATATTTGACTCAACCACATATGCATTGATATTCAAATTCTATCTGTGAAAACACTGGTTTCAAATTGAACATCATCCTTTCTCTTACTGTTAAGGAGTAGAGAAATCATAAAGAAAATATATCTTTTCTTCGATGTCATGCAAAATGGATATACTATACATGCAAAATAGAATAAAATTGACCTTGCTTTTAATACTTGTTCTACAAAACTGTATGTTTAATCCCCAAACATTGTAATATTAAACATTCTTCACAGTTATAACATGATAACCAGTTTGTGTCAGATCAGAATTTTCTTATGTGCAATGCAATAGCAAATATTTAAATAGTGATTTTGCAAAACTCTTGTTGGTCTTTGTCTTCTGATCAGGTCATGTCTGTAGTGTAATATTCTTTTTTCCCATATTTTCACAATGAAATGACTGGTATGAACTCTGGAACATGACTTCTAAGCAAGTGGATCCTGTTTCACCTCCAAACCAAGCTACTTAATTTAAAATAGAGAATCTCTTCCATTTAATAAAGAACAGTCAGTTCTTTCTTCTGATTTTTCACAAACATATTTTATTAAATATTTATTTTAAAATTTTGTATTTTTAGAAGACAAACAGCACGCATAAAATAAACACCTATTTACTTATTATGCAGATATTTTTAATAAAGAGAAATAAAATATTATAAAGTGAAACTCACTTGTAAGCTTTTCAGTTTTTCTACATATAATTTGAATAAACATATTCAAAAGTTTTTAGAAAATTATTTCAAAATTAATTTAACTTCTTTTTGTATTTTGCTTCTTTCACTGTACATTACATCTGTGAAATATAGATCTAGTTCATTTAAGTGTTTGAATAATATGAAAATTATTGCAAAATTACTGTAGATGCTATGAACATACCACATCATTGTTTGTACTATTTCTAGACGTAATACCCGTGTTTTAAAAATATTTTTCTCTTTGATCACAGAAAGCTGAGGTATGCATACCCCTCCATTCATAATACATTGTCATCATTGTGAAAACCCCTTCTCTTATATGATAAGACAGAGGCCTTTTTATGTAACATATGTGGGCATGGAAGGCACTTTAAATGTTTTATAGAGCTTTAATTTATATGTAATAAAATGCACAGAACTTAAACATGAAGTTCAATCATTTTCAAAAAATTTTCCTTTCAATTTATAAGCCCCATAGAAGCTTCAAAATTGGTACTAAGAGTTACTTGTATATCCTCCACACAGCTTGTCCAAATGATATCTTGTATAATTCAAGTTCAATTAATAAAAACAGGAAATTGACATTGGTGCCATACTATTGCTAAACCATAGACCTTATTCACCAGTTTTCACATGCACTCTATTTCTTTGGTTTGTTTATGCTTCTATGACATTTTATCACATGTATAGATTTATGTAACTACCACCACAATCAGAATAGACAATTATTCCATCTCTCCAAACAACCTCTTTGTTTTCCCTTTATAGTAATACCTTCCCCCTAATCTAATAACTGGCAACCACTAATAAATTCCCATCACTATAATTATGTAGTTTTGAAAATGTTATGTAAATGAAATCATAAAGAACATTTTGAAATTGTCTTCTTTCACGTAGCAAAATGCTCTTGAGATCCATGAAGATCTTTGTGTATACCATGAGTTTATTCTTGTTTGTTGCTTTTTGATCCTTTTTGTGTATCTATTGTATGCATGTACCACAATGTGTTTACCATTCACCCCGTGAATGAGATTTGGGTCATTTCCAATCTTTTCAGCTATCACAAATAAAACTGCAATGAACATTTATGTATAAGTTTTTGATTGAACATAAGTTCATCTTTCTAGAAAAAGTGCTCAGGAGCAAAACTGCTGAGTCAAGTATATATTTAACTTTATGGGAAACTGACACTTTTTTTTTTTTTTTACAGTGGCTGTACCCTTCTTGGTAGGGACTTCTCTGTGGCTCAGTGGTAAAGAATCTGCCTGTCAATGCGGGATATGGGGGTTATGCGGGTTCAGTCTCTGGGTTGGGAAGATGCCCTGGAGTAGAAAGTGGCAACCCACTCCAGTATCTTGCCTGGAGAATTCCATGGACAGAGAAGCCTGGTGGGCTACAGTCCATGGAATCGCAAAGAGTTGGACACAACTTACTAAAAAACAGCAATTCATGCATATGGTCTATGGCTTTGATGTTTTATAAGCAATGTTTGATAGGTTATGATTGTAAGGAGGCTGCACATGTTAATGTTAACATTTGTGATTTAACTCTACTGCAGTACCCCTTCTCCTTCTGTTTAATCCTGTTTTTTCCTTCCCTCAAAGGAGTTGTTCCCGAGAGCCTTCCCCAGTAAACATCCTACATTCAAATATCAGAATCTCAGAGTGTATTTTCTGGAGAAACTGAACCATGAGTGTCTCCTGCAGGAAAATGCTAGCATTTTGGGAGGATTAGTTTAATAAGCAATGCAATTGTCTAGATCTATGACATGCCTTCTGATACATATTTGGGATTAAGTAAAATAATATCTTGTTTGCATTTTTCTCATTCTTGTCTGTCATACAATAACTTTATTCTTGTTTAGAAAACAGAGATATTATTTATTAGCTTCCTCAAGACCCAGCATTTGAATGTTTGATTATGTCTAATTCTGTCCTCACTTTTGAAGCTCAGTGACAAAGTGTCCTAGATGATATTTATATTTATCCCCATATTAAGAAATAACTCCACTGTCTTTTGGTATGCCTTGTTCTGATATGATGTCAACTGTCAATCTATTGTTCCTTTGTAGATAAACTTTCACTAATTTTTTATTCTGTCTAATCCAGGGTTCTTTTCAAAGACATTATTTTTCATTTTCAGAATTTATAATAGCCTAATTTGTATATCCATCTCCCTCTAATTAAAATTTGATCATTTTTTGTTCGATTATTTTCTGTCCTTTTATTATGGGTGGTATTTTTATGTCTTTGAGGATCTTATAGTAGCAGCTGTTGCAGTTTTTTAACATTTCAAGATTTTCCTTAGTTATGGCCTGGTCCCAGTTGTACAATTTTCTGCACAAGTTTCCTACAGGTAGGGTGTTTTCATTCCCCAACACCCTGAGAGATTTCCACCCAACTTGGCCTTCAATTACCCAGTATCCTTTTGGTATAAATCCTTGATCCATTCCCGTCTTGACTTCAAAAAAAAGAAAAAAAAAAAAAGTCTGTTCTACGACTGCTACTTGTTTCGTGTTCCGCTGTTCTTCTTCAATATATTTTTTAAAAAGTATTTACCATTGTTATGTATTTGTCATACATTTGTGGGTAGTGTGATATAATGGGATATGGAGGAAGGAGATTAATGTCAAAGGGTTAATCTCATAGAACCACTTTGATTAGTAATCTATCCAATCTGTTTTCATTCATTTTAGAAGTATAACAATTAAATGTAATGTCCCTTTCTTTATTGTGGAATTCCTTGGCACTTTATATTCCTGATTTTTGCTCCAAAGTGGCTACTCAAAAATCTGTGTGAGAGTGTTAGTCAATAATATGTAGGGTGTTAATAGCCTGAGGTACCGCTTTTTCTAGGGTAATCTTCATGTCATTCTGCCAGAAGGATTTCTATTAAAATGCAAGAAAATATTTGTTTATTGATTATTTCAAATATGTGCATCCTTCTATAAATATTTCCATAAATAAGCACATTAATTTTAACTATTGTCCTAATTTTTCCCCTCTTTCAGGAAAACTCCTTGAATGAGTAATTCATGAGAATAACGAATATAACAGCTCTGGATATGATAATATTATTTCCCATTAGAGAATACCTTATTTTTTAATACTAAATTCTACAATGGTAAGTTAACTTATAATCAGTTTTCTTGGTGAATGTAGAGTTTGAGCAAGGAATATTCATTGGTTGATATAAATGGAAGGTGTCATAAAGTTAGGGTTATTTGATGCCCTTCATTTTCACATGCCACGGAGGTCATGCACATCTGTCATTGGTCAGGGTACCCTCTTTTCTGGAAATTTCTGGAAACACTAACATTTCTTGTTTGGGGACTCTGTTTCTCCAGACTCGATATTGGCCATTCTCCTGCTAACATCGGCTCCCTTCTGATGGCATATCTTGCAGCTGACTTTTGAAATGCACATGAGTTATATTGTCCAGAGTATACATTCTGATCACTGTGCTAGAGCTTGGTTGCTCCTAACACTCCAACCATTTACACTTTATTACTTACAATGTTTGAATACACAACCACTTTTTAATTTTTACCTGGTTTGATTTTTTGAGTCAGAGGGTGCTTTGCTGTTTCCCTCAAGTATCCTCCTTTTAAAATAGTCTAGACAATAATATTGTTTTATAATTTCTTGCCCAGAGTATCTTTTAAAATATAGTAGCATCTTGTTATTTTAAAACATACCAGATAAACTAAGTATTTTAAGAAGACATCATATTTTAAAGTCATATTATAAGCCAAGAAAGCATGGTACTATTTTAATATTTAATATTTTGAGATTATCCCCAAAAGATACAGTTGTGGTATTTTCATAATTTATACCACTTATTGACACATCTTAAAGTGCCATCGGTTGAGTACTGTTGTCCACAACACTTTTTCTGAACTTTAAACATATTTCTTACCACAAGCTGAACTCTTCCACCGTTAAGTACGTCTGGATCTAACTCAGGCAAGAAGTGATTGCTGCATAATGACAAAAAGAGAAATCACATTATTATATTAATGTAGAAGAAGACTATGAAAAAGATGCCCAATGAAAAGTTTGGGAAAAATCAATAATATACAAAATGGAAATAATTGTTTTCTTATGTTAGGTGAATGTAATTTATATTTTTTCATAGTTACTTTAAATTTCAACTTGACATAAATTTTAAATTTGCCAAACAAACACATACACAGATAAAAAATATCTGAAAGTACCAATAACCTTAGCTAATAAATTATAGAAAGGATAATATTGTACCTCATCTACTTATATATCTTACTTATGAGAAAGGCAAAACTTCTTATTTTTAAAATAGCTCTGGTATGTTTAATGCATTATACTAATGCTCACAATTAACTTCTGTTTAAGGCGAGAGCATTGATATTTGGCTTTTAAAGGACTTCTGTTTTAGAAAAAAATTTTTCTTAAAATATTATTACTTATATATTCCTTTATATATTATATTTTCAAAGGAGAAATCTATCAATAATTGCCTGTTGCATTATATGTTTAAATATAACTAATTAAGGAGTAACTGAGGTTGTTAAACGTTTAAGTATCTTAAAAATACATCCTGAAATGTTTTGTTTGTATTTTTCACATTATCTGTACAGATGCTTTTAAATCGCTAAAGAAGACCTCTTTCATCTGGTTAATATAGATGGTAAGCTGTGAGTTATGCAACATTTGGTTATAGTCCTGAAAATATCTTGTTATGAATTATGCTAAATCAATTAATACCAGCATAAAATAAACTGTACTTGCATCAATAGGAACACTCAGCAAAATAAAAAAAGCCTCAAATGTTGATTGCTTTATTCCTATTTTCTTTGCTCTCAATGAAATAGGATATAACAACCCAGGTTTTGAAATGTTTTAATTTCACTTTTTTCCATATTATTAAAGATATTATATGGATAGAATTGACTACATATGAAGGCTTTTTCATTTGTATATATTATAAAAAAGGTTTAATTTTTATACATTATAACATTCTGCTATATTAAGTGTTAGACCTCGTAACTGTATTCTTTGTTACTCATTTAAATAGTTAATACCCACAACCCCTGGAAATGTTTCCAAAGTGTCATCTATATTTAGATTCATATTGGTTGATATATTTGAAAATGCTTAAGTAGCACTTTTAAAAATTGTTTTGTGGATA
Source organism: Ovis canadensis (assembly GCF_042477335.2). Lineage (NCBI taxonomy): Eukaryota > Metazoa > Chordata > Mammalia > Artiodactyla > Bovidae > Ovis > Ovis canadensis. The sequence goes on along the minus strand of NC_091247.1, from coordinate 127,152,752 downwards.
TACATAGCTATAGTGAAAGTCATAAAAATTTATGACAACTGTGTAATATGGGAAACTAAATACTCAGTATTCTGTAATAACCTATAAAGGAAAAGGGTTTCCCAGGTGGTTCAGTAGGTAAAGAATCTGCCTTCAATGCACGAGACCCAAGAGACCTGGGTTTGGTCCCTGGGTTGGGAAGATGCCCTGGGTGAGGGCATGGCAACCCACTCCAGTATTCTTGCTTGGAGAATCCCATGGACAGAGGAGCCTGGCGCGCTACAGTCCATGGAGTTACAAAGAGTCAGACATGACTGAGGCGACTGAGCACATAAGTGAAAAGGATGTGAAAAAGAATATATATGTGTTCTACACCTGAAGCTAACATGACATTGTAAAGCAACTATACCTTAATTAAACAAAAAAAATTTCAAAAATATTATCTCCAAGCTTTTATGGTTTAGTAGTTATGTACATCAATGTTTTATGTTATGTATTGTTTGGACTGAATCTTGTTCCCTCAAAATTTATATGTTCAAAATCTTGTTTTCTCAAAATTTATACATTCAAATCCTAATCTTTAATACCTCAGAAAATTACTATATGAAGACAAGGCCTTGAAAGAGACAATTAAGGTAAGACAAGTTCAAAGAGGTGGGCCCTAATCCAAAATAACTGGTGCCCTTGTTCAAAGAGGAGATTAGAACATGACTGAGCGACTGAACTGAACTGAACTGGACAGAGGTGGAAGGATGGTCATGTGAGCAGCCAGTGAGAAGGAGCCATCTGCAAGCCAAGGAGACAGACCTCCAAAGAAACCAAACTTGCTGATTCCTTGATCTTGGGCTTTCAGCTTCCAACACTGTGAGAAAACAGATCTCTGCGCTCTAAGCCATGCAATCTAGTATTTTGTTATGGTAGCCCTAGAAAACTAATATATACATTAATACAACAAAAATTAATTGATTACTTATTAGGTTCAAGGCACCTTTCTTTGCTGCTAAGGGACATCAACATTTGATAACATCAATTTGAGAACTCACCTCTATCTTGTGAGAAAGAGAGATATCATCTCACTATAAAGAGGGGGGAACTAAAACATTGAGACATAACTGAAAATCAGTTACATGACTGGTAAAGTGGCAGGATCGGGATTGAGTTTAATTTTAACTGCCAAACATACATGATAATAAAAATAACAAAAAATAAAATACTATAAACACCAATACCAATGATATTTATAAACAATTAATACACACCATGCATTTTACTTTATAAAGTAGAATCATTTGTGTGGTTCATCATCACCATCAATCATTTGTGCTGATTTTTAAGCATTACAGAAACCAAGTTCCTAAATATTTTACAGTGAAAAACATAGTGATCAAATCTATCCTGTATAAGAGACCATTTATAGTCTGGTAATGTCGTATATTGGCCTTCGGCTATATAAAGTCATGTTTGTGCTAGCATAATTAACCTAGGTTTCACTTTTCAATATGTGTTTGCAATACAAAAATCTGATTTAAGGGAGAAACCTCACCATTTCATTTTTCTGGAGCCAGTCGTTTCAAGAACCCCAACCTGTGTATGAAGCCATTGGTATGTATATTCTTTACTCCTTTCTAATTTTTCACTTGCAGTGGTATCCTTACACATAAATGCTTCTTCATTATCTAGGGAAAAATATGAAAATAGTATTTGTTTTTTAAAGAAATCAAGCTTTGGCCAAGCAGCTTGGTCTATGTTAACAATTTTATCACAAGAAAGAGAAAAACAAGACAGGTCATGGGAGCTAAATCATCTGTAAGAAAAATACCGTCAGTCACTTATAGATTAAGTAGTTTTCCTGTTTGAGTTTCAAACCCACCTATTTTGGAAAGCAGAGTTGTTTTAATGAAACCAACATCCTATAGGGCTTGTTTTTTAGTGTTTTAGTTAGAAAATAGAACAATTATTTTTGGTAGACAGAATTTAACATCTAATTGTTCTCATACAATCTTATCCATATGAAGAATTTATAATTTATATTGAGGATATTCAAAACAGATTTGTAATTTTGCATAAAACAAAACTTGGTTTATATAAGCTAGTACAATATAGTAAGTTAGGAAAATCATTTATATTAGGTTTAGGAAACCTGTGGTAATGCCATACCAATGATTTCAAAGATGGAGAGGGAGAAAGGCTAACAATGAAGATGAGTATGGAAACTATGCAAAAGGAGAAATTACGCCATGTGAGACTACAAGGTAACAAATATAAAGGAAAATAAAATAGTTTAAAAAAAAGAAAAAGAAAAATCTAACCCTTATAGCTACACTTAAATATAGTATATGTATTTATATTATTCAAAAAAAAAAAAAAGATCTGCAGACATTGCTGACACATCAATGCCTCACACTTGAGTTACAGTGAAGACCTGTTGTTCTAGAGCACTTCTCCGTGGACTTGATTGTCTAGATGGCTTCTTTGTTGGTGCCATCACCATGCTTAGGGACATGTTAGCTTTGTAGGGTTCACTGACAATACACCAGAGAGGGGGTACCTACTGAAACTAACTCATGGTAAGTAAACTCACAAGAAATCTACAATTAAAAATCTGGTATTTAAAACGTCAGTTTATTAATTTGAACTATTCTTTCAACTGGCTTCACCTAGCTTAAAACTCAACTTTCAGAAAACTAAGATCTTGGCATCCAGTCCCATCACTTCATGGCAAATAGATGAGGAAAAAGTGGAAACAGTGACAGATTTTATTTTCTTGGGCTCCAAAAGCATTGCAGATGGTCTCTGCAGCCATAAAATTAAAGGACACTGACTCCTTGAAAGGAGCTATGACAAACCTAGACAGCATATTAAAAAGCAGAGACATCACTTTGCTGACAAAGGTCTGTATTTAAAACTATGGTTTTTCCAGTAGTCACGTATGGATGTGAACACTGGACCATAAAGAAGGCTGAGCACCAAAAAATTGATGCTTTCAAATTGTGGTGCTGGAGAAGACTCTTGAGAGTCCCTTGACAGCAAGGAGATCAAGCTAATCAATCCTAAAGGAAATCAACCCTGAATATTCATTGGAAGGACTGATGGTGAAGCTCCAATACTTTGGCCACCTGATACGAAGAGTCGACCCATTGGAAAAGATTCTTGATTCTGGGAAAGATTGAGGGCAGGAGGGCAAGGGGATGAGAGAGGATGAGATGGTTGGATGGCACACTGACTCAACGAACGTGAGTCTGACTACACTCTGAGAGATAGCCATGGGCAGGGAAGCCTGGTGTGCAGCAGTCCATGGGGCTGCAAAGAGTCAGGCACGTCTTAGCGGATGAACAATTCTTTCACTATAGATCTTCAAACATAGAAAGTAATCTTTTTTATATATATATTTTAAAATCTTTAATTCTTACATGCGTTCCCAAACATGAACCCTCCTCCCACCTCCCTCCCCACAACATCTCTCTGGGTCATCCCCTTGCACCAGCCCCAAGCATGCTGCACCCTGAGACAGACATAGACTGGCGATTCAATTCTTACATGATAGTATACATGTTAGAATGCCATTCTCCCAAATCATCCCACCCTCTCCCTCTCCCTCTGAGTCCAAAAGTCCATCATACACATCTGTGTCTTTTTTCCTGTCTTGCATACAGGGTCATCATTGCCATCTTCCTAAATTCCATATATATGTGTTAGTATACTGTATTGGTGTTTTTCTTTCTGGCTTACTTCACTCTGTATAATTGGCTCCAGTTTCATCCATCTCATCAGAACTGATTCAAATGAATTCTTTTTAATGGCTGAGTAATACTCCATTGTGTATATGTACCACAGCTTTCTTATCCATTCATCTGCTGATGGACATCTAGGTTGTTTCTATGTCCTGGCTATTATAAACAGTGCTGCGATGATTGCAGGTTGTTTGGAGGACAAACGAGACATGCTGTGAAGCTTATTTTGAATGCTAGGTGCATGGGCAGAGACACATTCACTCAGCATCTATTGTTTTGACTATGTTAAGGCAATACATTCATCATGACTTCTTTTTTTCCTTAAAATTTGCTGTGGTACTAGTGAAATGACTAGTTTTCAGTCCAAAGAGATACAAGGTCCAGTTCTCAGAAAAGCTACAAGTCAAGATGTTTATTTCTCTAAATTACATTACTTAATTTCCTGTTAACTTCTCATGACATCTTACATTTCTAAAATGGTCATATCCCTTGTTTCCTCCATCCGTGCTAAGTTCCTTCAGTTGTGTCCGATTCTTTGTGACCTTATAGACTGTAGCCAGGCTCCTTTGTCCATGGCCTAACCCAGGCAAGCATACTGGAGTGGATTGCCATTTCCTTCTCCAGGGGATCTTCCGCACCCAGGGATCAAACCCGTGTATCTGTTGGCAGATTCTTTACCACTAGCACCACCTGGGCTTCCTGAATTTAAGCCAATCCCTCCATAGTTGCAGAGCTTCCCTGACAGCTCAGTTGGTAAAGTATCCGCCTGCAAGGCAGGAGGCCCTGGTTCAATTCCTGGGTCGGGAAGATTCGCTGGAGAAGGGATAGGCTACCCACTCCAGTATTCTTGGGCTTCCCTTGTGGCTCAGCTGGTAAAGAATCCATCTGCAACATGGGAGACCTGGGTTCGATCCCTGGAAAGGCTACCCACTCCAGTATTCTGGCCTAGAGAACTCCATGGACTGTACAATCCATGGGATTGCAAAGAGTCTGACATGACTGAGTGACTTTCATTTTCACTTTCTCCATAGTTGCTGAACTGAAGGAGCAATTACTCTGCATTTAAGGGCTGACCACTGAATTCATGAGCAGACACCATTTTAATAAACGGCCTTCTTTATACAGAAACTAAAAAAGAGACTCAAACAAAGGGAAGATTTGGGCTTGTCACCCTGGTTACTGCATGAAGCACTAAGTTTCTTTTCCAGCAGAGTCCCAGGGTTTTATCTGCCTTTCTTGGTTGATCAGACCAAATGGTGAACCTATGGGTGCAATGACAGAAAGGAAGGACAGAGAGGAATCAGTGACCCTGATAATCAACTCAACTCACAACTGGAACTTTACTTACTCTTGATAGGTAGCAAGTGTACTTTTAGCTAAAAATAATGCATCTTTCTGCTTCTGAAAACAGAGGCATATACGTGCAATAGCTCCCTTCTAAAGTGCTCATTCTGAAAAGTTTTCCTCAATTCTACAATAACACTCCATAAACCCTAAGTGGTTTTACATCAGACTCAGTCCAGTTTCTCAATAATCATCCTCGAGTAAAGATTAGAGATTTCACTGTAAGAGTCCCACTCATATTAATTCTTTTAACCTGAAGGCATGGATTGGTAGATTGGCATGCATTCAGTGTCAAAAGAGAACTAGCATAGTGGTGACATTGGCTGGATAGATCCGAGCATACTGTCATTCAAATGCTGCAGGAAATGATTCTGGCAAGTGACTTTTGCTACACCATTTCAGGATTACCCCTGTCACTGAGGAGAAAGTAGGATTTACTTCTTGAAGCTTGCTTTTAGCATTTTGTTTAGGAAGAATAATGGTGCCAGGTTTACTTACAGACCTTTATCATTTTCTAGTTCAGTTCAGTTGCTCAGTCGTGTCCGACTCTTTATGACCCCATGGACTGCAGCACGCCAGGATTTCCTGTCCATCATCAACTCCCGGAGCTTGCTCAAACTCATGTCCATGAAGTCAGTGATGCCATCCAACCCTCTCATCCTCTGTCATCCTCTTCTCCCGCCTTCAATTTTTCCCAGCATCAGGGTCTTTTCAAATGAGTCAGTTTGAGTTGGAGTATTGGAGTTTCAGCTTCAGCATCAGTCCCTTTCAATGAGTATTTAGGACTTATTCCCTTTAGGATGAACTGGTTGGATCTCCTTGCAGTCCAAGGGACTCTCAAGAATCTTCTCCACCCCCACCGTTCAAAAGCATCAATTCTTTGGCGCTCAGCTTCCTTTATAGTCCAACTCTCACATCCACACATGACTACTGGAAAAACCATAGCTTTGACTGGATGGACATTTGATGGCAAAGTAATGTCTCTGCTTTTTAATATGCTGTCTAGGTTGGTCATAGCTTTTCTTCCAAGAAGCAAGTGTCTTTTAATTTCATGGCTGCAGCCACCATCTGCAGTGATTTTTGAGCCCCCCCCCCCCAAAATAAATGTCATGTTTCTACTGTTTCCCCATCTATTTCCCATGAAGTGATGGGACCCGATGCCATGATCTTCGTTTTCTGAACGTTGAGTTTTAAGCCAACTTTTTCACTCTCCTCTTTCACTTTCATCAAGAGGCTCTTTAGTTCTTCACTTTCTGTCATAAGGGTGGTGTCATCTGCATATCTCAGGTTATTGATATTTCTCCAGGCAATCTTGATTCCAGCTTGTGCTTCATCCAGCCTGGCATTTCTCATGATGTACTCTGTATGTAAGTTAAATAAGCAGGGTGACAATATACAGCCTTGATGTATTCCTTTCCTGATTTGGAACCAATCTGTTGTTCCATGTCCGGTTCTAACTGTTGCTTCTTGTCCTGCATACAGGTTTCTCAGGAGGCAGGTCAGGTGGTCTGGTATTCCATCTCTTTAAGAATTTTCCACAGTTTGTTGTGATCCACAACAAACTATGACTATGATGGCAGAGTCAGTAAAGCAGAAGTAGATGTTTTTCTGGAATTTTTCTAGTTAGACGTCCCAAAAAATCCTTTTGATTTTAGAAGAAACACCTTTCTGCCTGCAAAATACAATCTATTACCTACCTACTGTTCTTTCTATTTTTCTAGGTCTTCGTTAATTTCTTGCACCATCATCCTAAGACAAAAGTTCTCTTTTTGATCCATGCTCTCCCCTAGTTACTATACTCTATATATGCTGTTTTTACCTCAGGACACACATTCTATAAATTTTATTTAAATAAATTGTTAAACTCTTTTACTATATAAATAACACATTTTCACAACAGCTAACCTTAAAAATACTGAAAAGTAAAAAGTCAAAGAAAAGAAAATCTACAAAAAGCCCACTATTCAAAGATAACCACTGAATTAACACTTTTAAGGCATTTCGTTGCAGTTCTTTTTTTCATAGATTTGTTTTATAGCATTTTTTCTATTAGTACTATAACCAATGAATTCTATGTAATGGAAATCTAAACCCTAAAATGCTTTTAAGGGTTATACCCTATGATACCAACTTGTTACATGAAGGTTTTTAATTATTCTATTTAGTCCATTTTTAAGGTGCAATTAAAGATAACATGTCTGAATTTATGAATATTTTGAGGAACATGGTATAATCTATATCATCAAATAGTTTACAAAACCTTTACCAATTTATCACAAGTTGTATGAGGCTAATCATTTCACTAAGTCTCTAGTCAGCGTTGGGATATTAAGTATTTTAAAGCTGTTGATACTTTGAGAAAAATATTGTCTAATACAGTCTTAATTTATATATTTCTACTGCTAGCAAAATTTAAAGTCATTCCATATGATTTCTTATCAATAATATATAAAGTATAAAGTGTCTTTCTTGTTCTTCCCAATTATCTGCTGGATTCTAGTATTTCCATTTTTGCTTTCAACTGACCATTCAAAATCCTTTATCTGTTACCACTGGTGCAAATATTTTCTCTTGCCCATTGTTTGATTTTAATTTCTACTCTATTTTCAAACGGCACAAATTTTTCTCTAGGGATACAAACTTATCTACTTGCTAAATATCTTCTAAACTATAAACCTTTTTCCTCTCATAATTTATAGGTTGTATCTCCCAGTTTGAAAAATATGATACCTAAGATTTCAGGGACAAATTCTACACTCTTCTAATGTTTTGTCTTTCACACTAAAATATATTGGTTAACAAAATCCCATTAAGAGAACTCTAACTCTCTCAGTCTACATGGTCTTCCCTTCTCATTCCCTCCTTAATTTACCGCAATCCAATTTTGTCAAACTGGAATTATCCTTACAATGAGGACCTTAAACCATCTTATCGACCAAGCACACTTATTCCTTATCTTCATTGGCCTCTCTGCTGAATTCAATTACACAGAACATTTTCTTTGTCTTAAAACTCTCTTCTCTGTGAGACTGTGGAACATCAGACTTCAAGTGCTTCCTTTCTGGCTCCTCTACACATACTCCCTCAGAAGCTGATGCTTGTCAGTCTACAGAGTTTAGGAGCACCCTACCCTCATCACCTCATTCCATGCCTAATGTTCTGCTGGCCTTTGATGACAGTCAACTGGATAACTAGATGGTATAGTGGTGGTTTAGTTGCTCAGTCGTGTCTGACTCTTGTGACCCCATGGACTGTAGCCTGCCAAGCTCCTCTGTCCACGATATTCTCCAGGCAAGAATACTGGAGCGGGTTGCCATTTCCTTCTCCAGAGGATATTCCTGACCCAAGGATCGAACCCAGGTCTCCTGCATTGGAGGCAGATTCTTTCTCAACTGAGCTACAAGGGAAGCCCAGATAACGAGATACACAGTGTTTATCGCCTCATGGGGGTGGCAGCTTAGAGGACTGGATATCACCAGCCTCTGTTTTGTTCCTGTTCTCAGATCCAGCTGAACTGCAGAATCACAGCATGTTTTCATCATCATCCTAGCAAGTCTGCTTTTTCTCCTGACTCTCCAAGTCATTCAGACCAGATATTCTGGAGTTGTCCTTGGCTGCTCACTCCTTATATAATGACATCTAATCCAGAATTAGGTCTAGTCTCCCTGCCAGTTATCTCACTGATACCTGGCTCCTTCTACTCATCTCCCCTGCTCCGTTTTGAACAGGAGAGAGAGTCTCTGTTGACTGACTGACGTGTGTGCTTCGGCTCACTGCAATATGGCTTCCTCCCTGTACTGTTTCGCTGAAACTGTTCACACCGAGATCTAATACTGTTAGATCTTTGGGACTTTTTGAAGTTCTTACTGACTCCTCCAATATTATACATTGTGCACTTCTTCCTCCTCAAAAGGCTTATTTCCTCTGACTCTTGCTTAGTTACACTTGTCCTGTTTTTCTCTGCCCTACTGTCTAAACCTCAGTTTCCTTCAAGGGTCCCTTCTTTGGCATCTCTTCCAATCTCAGGATTCTTCTCTGGCGTAACGTCCTAGCCCCATCTTATTCTTTGGTTATAAGCTTCCTGTCAGAGGATATTCCTTCAAGTTCTTCTATCGCTTTCTGATATGTATTTATCCAAAGCCTCTCTGCTAGGTATCCTACAGATAATTTAAACAGACTACGTAAAAAGCTAAACTCAAGTTTTATCCCACCTTTTCCAAGTTCCTATAATTCTACCATCATCGTCAGTGTAAAACTCAGAAACCTGAGTGTTGTACTGAACCAGTATTCTTTCTCACACTTCTAACTGCAGATTTTACCTCCTAAATTCTTTTCATTCTGTCAAATCTCTGGTATTTGCATGGTCACTATTTTAATTCGGTCCACTATCATCTCTTCATATCTTCTCAGTTACTGTAACAACATTCTCACTGGTCTTTTGCTTTTGACCTTGTTTCCACTTATATATCTCCATACTGCAAATGGTCTTTCTAAAGAACCCATTTAATCTGCACTTTCATAGGATGAATTCTTGGTTTTCTACTGTGTCTGGGTAATGTTCAAAACATTTTGCATGGCATACAGGCGTTCCTTATCCCTTCAGACACATCTTTTAAGCTCCTCCCTCAACCACCTAGATGTATTATAATTACTCAAAATGATCTCATTTGCCTATAGACATTGTGTTTGGGATTATATATTTCACCAATGGTGTTCTTACTTCAGGTCTTACTTTGGAATTTACATTCTTCAGAGAAAGCTCCTGATCTTCCAACTAGGTTAATCTAAACTAGGTTAGAGATATCCTCCATGGATAATATAGAGACCTCACAATAAGCATTTATTACATCACAATTTACTCTTCTAGTCATGTGTCAGTTTTATGTACTAGAATATACATTTTATAAGTGATACATAGTAGGATGATGTTCAGCAAATATTGGTAAGATTAAGGAATGATTGTCATAGTTGATCAATGTTCTCTAAGAAATGGAATTTAGATTTTTAGCATGCAGACAAACCTGTGTATTGGGGAGAATAACACATGTCTAAATGTGATTAACTTTATTATTATAATAGGAACTTTAGCTCTGAAAGTTGGAATTAGATTGGGATAAAACTGACAATCAAAGGTAGCAAATTAAAAACAATGTGTGTGTGTGTGTGTGTGTGTGTATATATATATATATATATACATATATATAAATGGCCACTTTATAAAATGTTGACAAAGTATACAATCCTAGAGAAAACCAGTTCAGCTTAAAAAAGTTCTCCAAAAGAAATTAGTCATTTTTAAATTAATGAAAACATTTTTTCTTCATGAAAAGCAAAATAAGTGTTCATTAAACTCATATGCCTCAAATTATTAAGTTTCCTAAATTTTCAATATAGCATAGTATCCTATACAGAGGAAGATTAGGATTCACTTATCATTTGGGGCACACATAAAGAAGCTAATGATTTATATTTTTAATACCTATGGCAACTTTCCCATGACTATTTTCTTTTCTTTTAATAGCCTTTCTCAGTAATATAATAATACAATATTATTGGTTTCATGCATGGAGATGAGTTCATCTCTTTACCGAAAGCTTTTGGAGGACTTGGTGGCATGCTGAGCAAAATGTTTCATATGACAGAAATATTTTTGGTAACTTTGATAAATGGCTGATTCTATGTATCTTATGCTAGGAATAGTAAAAAATATGATTTACATTATAAAGTATAAGTGGTCTGCATGTGTTTGTTAAGAGCATTTATTGCATCATACCTCACAAATAAAGGACAAATAAAATTGGAGTTTGGCATAAACAGAATTTTAAATTCATTAACATCTGTATAAATGCTTGTTGATAGGCTGTTTATGGCTTCTTCCTTAACCAATCCAATCTGTTGTTGGAAAGTTGACAGCACTGGCAAGAAACCAATAACTCTCTAAGAGCCATTTGTGTATGACAGGCAACATTTCTATTCTTTTAAAATATATTTAAATATATGTGCAATTGATCACTAAGGAAAAATGACTGTATGAACAAAGAGGAGGACTGTTAGTCCGAGAGCTTAAAAACAGAAATCTTGGGAACAGAGCCAAACTATATGTAAGGGTCAAAGGCTAATTGCAGCACTAATCACTCCTTTACATATTTCACTGTATTTTATGGCAGAGAAGGCAAAAACGTACCAGGATAAAAAATACTGGCTAGTTTCTGACATTTGAATTACTTTTCAAAATTCATCTGTTTGGGGGTGTTGAATTTATAAAAGCAAAGAAAAATAAGAGTTACTAAATTATACAGTTTAAAATACATGGATTTTTTTTCTTTTTTTTTCTTTTTTAGTTTTTTATTTTTTTAATTTTAAAATCTTTAATTCTTACATGCGTTCCCAAACATGAACCCCCCTCCTGCCTCCCTCCCCATAACATCTCTATAGGTCATCCCCATGCAGCAGCCCCAAGCATGCTGCACCCTGCGACAGACATAGACTGGCGATTCAATTCTTACATGATAGTATACATGTTAGAATGCCATTCTCCCAAATCATCCCACCCTCCCCCTCTCCCTCTGAGTCCAAAAGTCCGTTATACACAGCTGTGTCTTTTTTCCTGTCTTGCATACAGGGTCATCATTGCCATCTTTCTAAATTCCATATATATGTGTTAGTATACTGTATTGGTGTTTTTCTTTCTGGCTTACTTCACTCTGTATAATCGGCTCCAGTTTCATCCATCTCATCAGAACTGATTCAAATGAATTCTTTTTAATGGCTGAGTAACACTCCATTGTGTATATGTACCACGGCTTTCTTATCCATTCATCTGCTGATGGACATCTAGGTTGTTTCCATGTCCTGGCTATTATAAACAGTGCTGCAATGAACATTGGGGTACATGTGTCTCTTTCAATTCTGGTTTCCTCGGTGTGTATGCCCAGCAGTGGGATTGCTGGGTCATAAGGTAATTCTATTTGCAGTTTTTTAAGGAATCTCCACACTGTTTTCCATAGTGGCTGTACTAGTTTGCATTCCCACCAACAGTGTAGGAGGGTTCCCTTTTCTCCACACCCTCTCCAGCATTTATGGCTTGCAGATTTTTGGATCGCAGCCATTCTGACTGGTGTGAAGTGGTACCTCATTGTGGTTTTGATTTGCATTTCTCTAATAATGCGTGATGTTGAGCATCTTTTCATGTGTTTGTTAGCCATCCGTATGTCTTCTTTGGAGAAATGTCTATTTAGTTCTTTGGCCCATTTTTTGATTGGGTCGTTTATTTTTCTGGAATTGAGCTGCATAAGTTGCTTGTATATTTTTGAGATTAGTTGTTTGTCATTGCTTCATTTGCTATTATTTTCTCCCATTCAGAAGGCTGTCTTTTCACCTTGCTTATATTTTCCTTTGTTGTGCAGAAGCTTTTAATTTTAATTAGGTCCCATTTGTTTATTTTTGCTTTTATTTCCAGAATTCTGGGAGGTGGATCATAGAGGATCCTGCTGTGATTTATGTCTGAGAGTGTTTTGCCTATGTTCTCCTCTAGGAGTTTTATAGTTTCTGGTCTTACATTTAGATCTTTAATCCATTTTGAGTTTATTTTTGTGTGTGGTGTTAGAAAGTGATCTAGTTTCATTCTTTTACAAGTGGTTGACCAGTTTTCCCAGCACCACTTGTTAAAGAGATTGTCTTTACTCCATTGTATATTCTTGCCTCCTTTGTCAAAGATAAGGTGTCCATATGTGTGTGGATTTATCTCTGGGCTTGCTATTTTGTTCCATTGATCTATATGTCTGTCTTATAGATCAATGGAACAAAATACATGGATTTTGTAAGATATAATTTTAATACTATGGAACTGCTAGCTTTAAGTAAATCCCTCTAGAATAATAGAATCACTCTTCTACAAAGTGGATATAGTTGTGCTTATTAAACAGTTATGCGTTCTGTACTCAATTTATAGGATCTGTTTTCCCATTTGTATTGTTCAGTTGCGCTGTACCTCCTCATTAATGTCTTTATAGTAGAGGCCCAAATACTACATGAAGAGTGGTTCTTTGGTTCTTTGGTTTCTTCTGTGAGAGCCACATAATTCAAGAAAATAGCAGGTCTGTTAACATATAATGTGTCTCCATGTTCGCTGTTAACCAGGGCTGAGGCTAGGATAAGGCAAGTGAGGCAAATGAGACACTTGCCTTAGGCACAAAATTTAAGGGAGTGCCGAAAATCAGTAATCAAGATAAATAATATTTTAAAAGCAAAATGAGCACAAAACCCCATGATGAACAAAATATCAAAATTTTAAATGCCAGAATCTGTTAACAGTGCTGTGCCAAGCTCAGTTGGAGCCTGAGATGAAAGGGTAAATCAGTAGTGCCGATCCTTCTCTGCCACGGCATTGGCAGATGTACCCATTTCTAAGTAACACTAATAAAAGTATCAACAGGATATTGTTTTTAGACCTACCCCACAGCCATTGTCTAAGATTGCTTTCTACTGTTTTTCATGAATCAGGCACAGCACTGATTTTTCCACTAGACACGGCCCTGGATCTACCATATATAGGAAAATAATTACAAAGTAATCCAGTTCATAAAGCAAAGCTACACATTACCCATCTTTCCATCTAACTAGCAACTGATTTGCACATAGCCAGCCGACCTTTCACTTACTGTGTGTCATGTTGGGCAAATTATTTATGCTGTCTCTGCCTCAGTGTTCTCCTCTTAAAATGGATATAATGACAATATAAAATAAGAAAATATATATAAGGTCACACATTTAGTATGGATTTAATAACTGCAGCCATTTTTCTTTAAGTGAAATTAGCTCTGTTATACATAGCTTTGATGTTCTTTCGACTGTCACAAGCTAAGACTTACCTACCCTGCAGGCGGGACTATCCATATAAGTTTCTAAATCCATGCTAAGATCAAGGTTCCAGGGGATGGCTATCGGGGGGAAGATTCCAGGATTCACCACAGAACTAGACTGAACAATTTTCTGGGACAGTCCAGGAAGTCCCTCTTTCCAGAATTCTAAGCCTGCAACAAGTATTTTTTAAATGTATTTTATGTCATAATAAATGAGGATCTTAGTGTGTCTTTAATGCAGAAGAATTAATTTCCAAAAGATAAGAAGGGTACACTGTCCTAATTGATTTGAAGTTATTTCAAATAACTTCAGCAATTGCTCAGTAATAACCATGAAGGAGGTTCCATTGACATGATTCTCTCCTGTTTCACTCTTTCAATTTAATTATCCTTGGAAAATATTCCTCTATCCAACCTAGACTCCCTCAGGGAGTGTTAATATAGTAGGTCATCCAAACCAGGGCCCACCCAATAGAATAATGATGAAACTGATGATGTAAGTAAGTTGGCTTTCAAAATAACATGGTTATAATGGCTAAATAAATATTCCTGCCTCCTTTTTTTGTTGTTATTTTTTTTATATATAGCTTAGACTTTAGTTCCCTGCTATATATATCTAAAAGTTACTACTCTTTGGTAAAAAGACATCTCTAATTCATGTATATTGATTAATTGAGGGCCAAGTAGATGGTTAATTTTCTTTGTAATCATTGTTTTTGAATAGCTATAAAACAGAAGTGCTCTAATGCATATGTCTTTTCCATCCTAGGGGACTGGAATACAAAAGTAGCAAGTCAAGAGATAACTGGAATAACAGGCAAATTTGGCCTTGGAGAACAGAATGAAGCAAGGCGCAGGCCAACAGAGTTTTGCCAAGAGAGCACACTGGTCATACAAACACCCTCTTCCAACAACACAACAGGTGACTCTACACATGGATGTCACCAGATGGTCAGTACCGGAATCAGATTGATTACATTCTTTGCAGGCAAAGATGGAGAAGCTGTATGCAGTGAGCAAAAGCAAGACCTGGAGAAGGTTTGGCTCAGATCACTAGCTCCTTATTGTAAAATTTAGGCTCAAACTGAAGAAAGGAGGAAAACCACTAGGGCCTTCAAGTATGATCTAAATCAAATCCCTTATGATACATTGGAGATCGTGAATAGATTCAAGGGACTAGATCTGGTAGACAGAGTGCCTGAAGAACTATTGACATAAGTTCATAACATTGTATAGGAGGTGATGACCAAAACCATCCTCAAGAAAAAGAAATGCAAGAAGGCGAAGTGGTTGACTGAGGAGGACTTACAAATAGCTGAAAAAAGAAAAGCGAAAGGCAAAAGAGAAAGGCAAAGATACGAAAGTAGACTTCCAGAGAATAGCAAGGAGAGACAAGAAAGCCTTCTTAAGTGACCAATGCAAAGAAACAGAGGAAAACAACAGAATGGGAAAGACTAGCGATCTCTTAGAAAATTGGAGATACCAACAGAACATTTCATACAAAGTTAAGCACAATAAAGGTCAAAAATGGCAGACCTAATAGAAGCAGAAGAGATTTAAAAAAGGTGGCAAGAATACACATAATAACTGAACAAAAAAGCTCTTAATGACCCAATTAACCAGATGATGTGATCATTCATCTAGAGCCAGACATCCTAGAGTGTGAAGTCAAGTAGGCCTTAGAAAGCATTACTACGAGAAAAGCTAGTAGAGGTGATGGAATTCCAGCTGAGTTATTTCAAATTTCAAAAGATGATGCTGTGAAAGTGCTGCACTCATTATACCAGCAAATTTGGAAAACTCAGCAGTTGCCACAGGACTGGAAAATGTCAGTTTTCATTCCAATCTCAAAGAAAGGCAATACCAAGGAATGCTCAAATTACTGTACAACTGCACTCATTTTACACGCCAACAAGATCGTGCTCAAAATCCTTCAACATCGGCTTCCACAGGAGGTGAGCTGAAAACTTCCAGATGTACAAGCTGGATTTAGAAAAGCAGAGAAACCAGAGATCAAACTGCCAACATTCGCTGGATCATAGAAAAAGCAAGGAAATCCCACCTCTGCTCTGTTGACTATGCTAAAGCCTCTTACAACAAACTGTGGAAAATTCTTAAAGAGATGGGAATACCAGACCATCTTAGCTGCCTCCTGAGAAACCTGTATGCAGGACAAGAAGCAACAGTTAGAACCGGACATGGAATAATGAACTGGTTCAAAATCGGGAAAGGAGTATGTCAAGGCTGTATATTGTCACTCTGCATATTTAAACTTATATATAGAGAGCACATCATGAGAAATGGGGGACTGGATGAATCATAAGCTGGAATCAAGACTGCAAGGAGAAATATCAACAACCTCAGATATGCAGAGGTTATCCTTTACAGCAGAAAGTGAAGAAGAATTAGAGTCTTTTGACGAAGGTGAAAGAGGAGAGTGAAAAAGCTGACTTAAAACTCAACATTTAAAAAAATGAATATCATGACATCCTGTCCCATCAATTCCTGGCAAATAAATAGGAAAACAATGGAAACAGTGACAGAGTTTATTTTCTTGGGCCCCAAAATCACTGCAGATGGTGACTGTAGCTGTGAAATTAAGACATGCTTGCTCCTTGGAAGAAAGCCATGACAAACCAAGACAGTGTGTTAAAAAGCAGAGAAATCACTTTGCCAACAGTGGTCCATATAGTTACAGCTATGGTTTCTCCGGTAGTCAGGTACGGATTGAGAGTTGGACCATAAAGAAGGCTGAGCACCAAAGAATGGATGCCTTCAAACTGTGGTGTTGGAGAAGATTCTTGAGAGTCCCTTGGACTGCAAGAAGATCTAACCAGTCAATCCTAAAGGAAATCAGTCCTGAATATTCATTGGAAGGACTGATGCTAAAGCTGAAGCTCCAATAGTTTGGCCAGCTGATGTGAAGAGCTGGTCTTTTCATTGGAAAAGACCCTCTTGGTGGGAAAAATTGAGGGCAGAAGGAAAGGGTGGCAACAGAGGATGAGATGGTTGGATGGCATCACTGACTCAATGGACATGAGTTTGAGCAAACTCTGGGAGGTAGTGATGAACAGAGAAGCCTGGCATGCTGCAGTTCATGGGGTGGCATATTGTCAGACACAGCTTAGTGACTGAACAACAATAATACATTCTGATATTTTTTCATTGATTATTTAATAATTTTCTGCATCTGATGATTTCAGTATCTGTCAAACTTAAGAATACAGATATTCTTCTGCTAGAGGTAGAGATAACATCATATGAAATACTATGTATTAAAAAGTATTGCTTGTATTATTAAAAAAAATTATAAGTAAAAATAACTTTCTTTCCCAATTTGATTGACAACATATGAAAGACTACTAAATCTGGACCCAGACTTATTGTTTTCCATTAGTAATAACTTAAGCAAGTATCCTATTGCCTGCTGAAGATTTAAGAATTTTCTAAATGGATACTCATTAATGAAAGATTTTTTTCTTTTATTATATTATCCTAGAAAGGCAGAACTTATTTTATGTAGCAGAATTGCATTTGTAAATGAATCACAGCCTCCATTCATGAAAAGCTTTGCTGATATACTCTTGGCATAGTGGAGATAGAAGTCAAGGTAGAGATTACAGGTCTTCCCTATAAAATTAACTTCTAGCTTTAAACTATTTATATACTTAGTGATCTGTGGAGATCCATGAGTTTGTGTATCTTCCTTGGTGCTTTCAGTGCTCTGGATCTAGGCTATTCTAGTAGGTGTGTAGTCTTATCCCAGTGTTCTTTTAATGTTTTCCTCTCCATTTTTAAAATCAGGTTGGTTGGTTTCTTATTGTTGAGTTTTAAAAGTTTCCGGTATATTTTGGATAACTGTCAGTTATCTTTTGCAAATACTTTCTCCCAGTCTGTGACTTGCCTTCTCATGCTTTTGATAGTGTCTTCTATAGAGCAGAAGTTTTTCATTATTTATTTCCTGGATCATGCATTTGATGTTATATCTATATGTTTGCCACCAAATTCAAGGTCACCTAGATTTTCTAATATGTTATCTCCTAGGAGATTTTAGTTTTGCATTTATGTCTATGATCCATTTTGAGTCAATTTTTGGATAACTGTCAGTTATCTTTTGCAAATACTTTCTCCCAGTCTGTGACTTGCCTTCTCATGCTTTTGATAGTGTCTTCTATAGAGCAGAAGTTTTTCATTATTTATTTCCTGGATCATGCATTTGATGTTATATCTATATGTTTGCCACCAAATTCAAGGTCACCTAGATTTTCTAATATGTTATCTCCTAGGAGATTTTAGTTTTGCATTTATGTCTATGATCCATTTTGAGTCATGTATTTAGATTCCTAGTCTTTATATTTTTTCTTTTAATTTTTGCATGTGGAAGTTTAGTTGCTCTAGCACCAGCAGTTGGCATGGCTTTTTTTCTCCATTGTATTGCCTTTGTTTCTTTATCAAAGACCAGTTCACTATATTTGTCTGTACCTATTTTTCACTTGTCTTTTCTGTTTCATTGATCTATTTGTATATTCTTTTGCCAATATCACACTATCTTTGTTAGTGTGACTTTATAATAAGTTTTGAAGTTAGGTAACATCAATGCTTCAAAAAGTATTTTAAAATGAAAGTCTGAACTGCTAAAAAAAAAAAAAGGTAGAGAAATCCTCAGAAGTGAGAAATGATGACAAAACACAAATATAAGAATGAATGAGTCTAGAGGTCTGCTGCACAACATAATAAACTATAGTTAAAAATATTGCAATGAATACTGAAAACTTTCTAAAGAAGTAAATTTCTCAGGTGCTTTCACTACACACATAACAACATAGTAACTATATGAGGATACAGTAGTTATCTTGGTTTTGTACACATTTGTCTCTATAAATGTATACCAAATCAACAGATTGTATACTTTATATATCCGTGTGAGGATACATGCTAAGTCACTTCAGTCATATCCGACTCTTTGTGACACTGTGGAATGTAGCCGACTAGGCTCCTCTGTCCATGGGATTCTCCAGGCAAGAATAAATGAGTGGGTTGCTGTGTCCCCCTCCAGGGGATCGAACTTATGTCTCTTATGTCTCCTGCATTGGCAGGTGGGTTCTTTACCACTAGCACCACATGGGAAGCCCCTTAATATATATACATATATAAAATTTTTATTTACATGAAATTAAAATTAAATGTTAAAAAATTAGAAAAAATACAAAAAGAAAATTTGTAAGTGTAGCAAGTGACTGGGTAGGAGTTATCTCTCCATGGTAAGGGGGGAAAGAGCTCTTTAGTAACTGGCTGAAGCAGTCAAAAATCTTTCTGGGTTGGACAGGTTAAACTCACACCTCTAAAAATTTCCCATTAATCTGGATCTAAAGAACACAAACTAATTATAACAAAAGTCATTAAACACCTTGGAAATAGTGAGAATCAGAAAAAACAAACCATAGAACCAGTCCATTGCATCATGAAGGCAGTAGGTTATCAGATACAGGATAAAAATAAACATCTTTAATTTGATAAAATACACAAAATATTATGTGTCCATATACATAAAATAGTTCAGAAAAAGCATTAAAGCAATAAGAGGTGAGTAAAATTAGGAAGCTCTGAAAAACCTGGTAGCAATTCTAGAAATGAAATATGATTGATAAAATCATAACTATAATTGACATTACAAACTTCACAGATGGAGTAAACATAAATTTAGATTAACTGAAAAAAAGTTAGTGAACCTGGTTTACTGTCATTAAGCATTATTTATAAAATTAGCCATTTAATTCCAGGGACAACACACACTATTTTTGATTGTTACCTAGTGTTGTAAATCTGAGATTTACTCAGAATTCACATGATCCGAAGTACTGGCATTTTTCTGTAGAGACTTAAGAAATTCTTTTGTCTTCTGGCTCTATAACTCAAAATAATATATTAGTGGGTATTCTTAACCCCTGTGAACATGGAAAGCACTCAACTGTGGTCTCAAACAACCCTAAACTCATCAGTTGCCTTAGCATTATAGTGCATAGGGCACAAGAATCAACTTGGCAGAAGGGTCTTGATTGTCATTAACTAGCTGTTGCATCCTCAGAAAATCACTCAACTTTTCTGAATTTCAGTTTTCTTCCTTAAAAAATGATGTGTGTTTCTTTTTCGCTATGAAAGAAGTGCATTTTCATTTGTGAATTTATCTCTGAATGTAGTTAGAGTAAAATCATAAAGACTAATTGCCTATCCTTAGGCTAGCAAAAAATACGATGAGTTCTGGTAAATATCTATACTAAGAAATCGATATCTAAGATCTATTCTTAATATTATGCAGTAGCTGCTAAGGAGAAAAGAGGACAGAATGTTTGTTGGGCAACCAGAGTACTCCCTAAGGACTTCCTGTATCTCATTGTGTCTTCACAACATCCTGGGAAGAAAACTATAATTATCTCTCCCCTCACTTTTCCTGGAGAATAAAACTAAAGTTTTGAGCTTATGTAAGAGGCATATAAATTTGAACCTACATTTGGCTGACTCCAAAGCCCACAGTGTTTCCACTTCATCAAGAAGCCATATTTTCCCATGAAATTTCCCTTAATGTCAGATTTCTGAATATGGAAATAAGTGACATTTAAAATGGTCTTAATATACCAGCTGTAATAAATAACACAGAATTTCTTTTTCTCTTGTGTATAGCTTTTGGAAAATAAGGAATAATTTTGAAATAAAATTTTCCATATTTTGTCTCTGAGGAATTTGTCAATTTCTTCTAAACCTATTCAAATGTTAAATTACTGGGATAAAAAAGAGCAATGGACCTTCCAGCCACAGGAAATTATGTATGAGTTGGTGAAAAACACAGTAATCTATAATGCTATACTTTTCCTATCATAAATGCTTTATGAAGAATAGTTTTTTCACACACTTGAAGAATAAATTTATGACTATCTATAAAGCATAGTTTTTGTCTACGCTCTCTGAAAAACTAATTTTTAGCTTCATGTGTTTCTATGCTACAAAAGAATTGTAAAACCATATATTTTGACCTAAAGGTGCTAGAACTTATTGATGCCTCCTTTTTTGTCTTCTCCTTTTAAACTTAAATGTGAATAGTTTAGCTTAGTGTTTGAATTTGTTTTTCAATTAAGAAAACTATTTTGTAAAGAGAAAACTTTTACAAATTGAACACTCAAAATCATAGTAACGGGACACAATATTTGGTTAGGTTGACCATAGCTCTAGGGCGGCTTTAGTCTGAATTCTCGTAGAAGGAAAGGAGAAGTAAATCATTGGTTTCACATTTAAAACTGACCAGGTGGCACTGTTGTGAGAGAGTTCTCCACTTCTGAACATCCCTGAAGTGTGGCACTAACTAACTAGCCTTTTGCTCCTGACTATTTGAAGCTGAAGTTCCAGTACTTTGGTCACCTGATGTGAAGAGCAAACTTATTGAAAAAGTCTCTGAGCTGGAAAAGATTGAAGGCAAGAGCAGAACAGGGTAGCAGAGGCTGATATGGTTAGATAGCATCACTGACTCAAAGGGCATGAATCTGGGAGACAGTGGAGGGCAGAGAAGCCTGGCTTGCTGCAGTCTGTGAGATCACAGACTCGGACATGACTTAGCGACAGAACCACCACAATATTTTTTCAAAAACATCTGTGTACCCAACAGCCTTAGAAGATAGTGACAATGTCTCCTTTGAGGCACAGGGTAGATTTTCTGGATGTCCAGTATAAGATAATGTCTTCTCATCAGTACAAAAGGCAAGTTAATTTGCAAATCATTTTAAAGTATTTGAACTTCCTAAACTTTCTCAGTTGTGACCTAACCCTAAACTGAGTTTCTCAGTTGTGACCTACACCTACCTTGAGCTCAGTATCCACCTGGACTTCTTCATTTTAGTCCCGTGGAAATTTAGGGGCAAAGGGAACCAACACAAATAGTCTAGTGCTCAGGCTGCTTGTTGTGAAGAATAAAGTCCTTTGTCCCTGACCTAGGGATCTTGTATCTTCTGCCAGCATTCACAAAATGATGTCAGGCTAACTTTCTACTTGAAAGGAGGATCAAACCTCAAACTCTCAGAGTTGCTGACATAGAGAAAGTTTAATTTCACAACCTAAAAGGAATTACCAATAATGGGTATATTTAAATATATAATGAATCATTGCTGCTTTATGAAATGTTGCTTAAGCTTGTGTGTACTTTATCCCATTCTTTTGATTGACTCTTTTAGTGGGAATGCAGTTAGCAATCACAAGTGTGCAATTTTTGCTTTTTAGCTTTACCGGAGTTTTAAGTGATGCTTGACTTACAATATTCTAGAACTAACAATGTGTCAAGTTTGCCTGGCTGTGGCTATGATTTCAAGACAACTGTTATGTGAATTAGCACAAAACTTATGCCAAGAAACATTTTCTAAAGCAGAGAGAGAAACAAAAAAAAAAGTCTTGAAATCATGGAGACCTTGGCTCAAATATCAAAATTGCCATTTCAAAGGTCTGTAGCCACCAGAAACACGAAATGGTAGTAATCTTTTTTATTTACAATACTCAAAGGATTTCATAATTTTGCTTCACAGATTGGCAAGAAATATATCCTTCCCATTTTATAACTGATAAAATTGAGATTTTAAAGAGGTAACAACCAAGTTTTCTGCTTCTTAATTCAATTCTTGCCTTACCACACTAAACTACACTAAATTTGTATCATTCAGAAATGATAGGCAGTGTTTTAGCAATGTATTTTCCAATATAGTAAAATACATTGAAAGCCAACTCTGGTTACTATTTCTTTTCCATATATTGAAAATCTTTCAGTTGTATAAGATCTCTTGACTTTAGGAAAGATGCTTATAGTGAGTACCTAGAAGGAAAACAAAAGGTAAAATTGGTGAAACAAAGTACAGAAATACTTCTTGGCAAAAAAAGAGCTATTGAGTTTTATATGTTTACAAGAAAATTTCAAATGAAAGATCCATGTTGCCAGAAGAAAAAATTCATAGATATGAAGTATGTTGGTAAAATCAAACATAAATTGACAGTATAAATAGCACAATAACATCTCTAAAATTAAATTATGTCACAAGTAAAACAGAGAAATATTAATATATAATTTAGAATTGAGCTGAGGTAAGTTAAAATGTCCTATGATTTTTATATTCCCTAGAAAGACTAAAAGATGGTGTTAACTTCATATGTTAAGATTTCCAGAGTAAAAACTAAAAGGAATATATACGGATAATAGTATTTCCACATTAGAAAAAATAAGACAACAGAAATAAAAGAAGTATTTAATCCAAAATGAAACAAAGAAAGTAAAGAAAATGAATACAGGGTATTCAGGCTAATAGAAAGCAGAAGATAAAATACTATTTCAAACATATCAGTAATTACATTACACATAAATATTTAAATAACTCAGTTAGCATATAACAATTATTTCTAAATTAAAACAAAACAAAATCCAAGAGCCAAACTTAAATTACAAAGGTGCAATATGAGTGAAAGTGAAAGGATATCACGAAAAAAAACTAACTAACCAAAAGAAAGCTGGTGTTGTCATAGTAACATAAGACAAAATAAACTTTTGGGCAAAAACGAACAAAAACCCCCTAAATTTGCTAAATATTTACTGTGCTCAGGTACTCAGTTGTGTCCGACTTTTAAACATCATTAAACATTAGTGTTGTTTCAAAGTGATAAAAAGTTCATTTGACAAAGAAGATAAAATACTTTTCATTTTAAGAGTATAATATAACCTCAAAAATAATATAAGGTGTCTTCTCAGACCACAATGGAAATATATTAGAAATCAATACTGGAAAGATAACTGGAAAGTCCCCAAATACATGGAGATTAAACAACACTGCTAATCATACATAGGTCAAAGAAATAATCTCAAGAGAAATTAAAAAAATATTTTGAGTTAAATGAAACTCTGAACTAAATGAAAATAAAATGAAAACTTATCAAATTTGTAAAATGCAGGAAAAGCAGTACTTATAGGGAAATTCACAGTAATGAATGCATTTATCGGGAAAGCATGCTAAGTCACTTCAGTCGTGTTCAACTCTTTGCAGCGCTATGGACTGTAGCCTGCCAGGCTCCTCTGTACATGGGATTCTCCAGGTAAGAATATTGGAGTGGGTTGCCATGCCCTTCTCCAGATATTAGGAAAGAAGAAAGATCTAAAATCAGTAATCTAAGTTTCTACTTTAGGAAATGAGAAAAAATGAGAAAATATAAACAGAAGAAAGGAAATAGTAAGAATTAGAGAAGAAATCAAAGAAGCTGAAAACAAGGAATTAATGGAGAATAGCACTGAAACCAAAAGCCAGTCCTCTGAAAAGTCAACAAAATCAATAATAGCTAGGAAATTTAAGAAAACAAAGAAACAAAGAACACAAATTACCAATGTCAGAAATAAAACAGTGGACATCACTACAAATCCCATGGGCATTAAAAGAATAATAAACATATGCCATGAACAACTCTATTCCACAAATTCGATAACCTGGAAGAAATGGACCCATTTCTGAAAGACACAATCTACCATAGCTCACATAAGAAGAAATAAACAGTCTGAATAGGCCTATTTCTATCTGAAAAAATTAATCGATACAGACTGAATCATCATCTATACAGAAAATCTAAAATAACTAACAAAAAACCTTCTGAAGCTAGAGTGATTATAGCAAGGTCGCAGGATCTAAGGTAATATATAGAAGTCAGTCACTTTCCCATACACCAGCAACAAATAAGTAGAATTTGAAGTTGAAAACCAATATTACTTACGTTGATATCCTCAAAATTAAAGGTTTTAGGGATAAATTTAACAAGATATATACAAGATCTAGATGAGGAAAAAAACGACAGAACTCTTATGAAATAAAGAACTAAATAAATGGATAAATATTCCATATTCAGGGATTTGAAGATTCGACACTGGCAAGATTGCAGTTTTTCCTAACTTGATCTATAGACTCAACAAAATCCCAGCAAGTGATTTTGTGGATGTTGGCAAACTGACTCTAAAGCTTATATGGAGAGGCAAAAAGACATAGAATAGACACACGATACTGAAGGAGAAGAACAAAGCTGGCTGACGTTACTTCAAGGGTTGCGATAAATCTATGAACAAAGACAGTGCGGCATTGGCAAAAGAACAGACAAAGAGATCAATGAAACAGAGTAAACAGTCTGGAAATAGACCCACAAAAATATGTTCAACTGATTTTGACAAAGGGGAAAAGATAGGTTTTCCCCTATGGAGCAAAGATAGGTTTTTCAACAAATGGTGATAGAACAAGTGGACATCCACATATGAAAAAATAAATCTAGACACAGATATTATACCGTTCACAAACATTAACTGAAAATGGATTACAAACCTAAGTGTAGAATGCAAAACTCTTAAAACTCCTAGCAGATAACACAGAAGAAAACCTGTATGACCTAGGATATGGCTAAGACTTTTTAGATCCAACACTAGAGGCAGGATGTATGGAAGAAATAATTGATAAGTTAGAATTCAATAAAATTGAATTGTTCTGCTAAAGATAATGTCAACAGAAAATAGACTGGGAGAAAATATTTGTAAAACACTTATCCAATAAAGGACTGTTATCCAAAATATACCGAGGACTCTTAAATCTCAATAGGAAGAAAATAATCTGATTAAAAAATAAGCCAAAGATCTTAACACATACTTCACCAAAGAAAATATACAGATGGCAAATAACCATATCAAAAGATGCTTCACATCCTATGTCATCAAGGAAATGCAAATTATAACAGTGAAATACCACTACACACCTATCAGAATGCCCGAGGTCCAGAACTGTCAACACGAGATGCTGATGAGGACGCAAGACAACAAAACTCTCATTGTTTGTGGGAATGCAAAATGGCACAGTCACTCTGGAAGAGAGTTCAGTTTCTTACAAAAAGAAATATACTCTTACCAAATAATCCAGGAATCATATGCTTTGGTATTTACCCAAATGCGTTGCAAATTCATGTCCACACAAAAACTTATACAATAAGTTTATAGCAGCATTACTTATAAATGCAAAATTTTGAGAGCAACCAAGATATTCTTCAGTGGGTGAATGGATAAATGGTGGCACATCCAGACGACAGAATATTATTTGGTGAAAACAAACAGAAAAATAACAAAAGAAAAACAGAGATCAGCTATCAAGCCATAAAAAGGTATGAAGGAATTTTCAATGCATGTTACTAAGTGAAAGCAGCTAATCTGATCAGATTACCTACTACATGATTCCAACTATGTGACTTTTTGGAAAAGTCAAAATTATTGATACAGTTAAAAAAAAAAAAAAGATCCGTGTTTGCTAGGGCTTAAAGCAGAGAGAGGGATGAAGAGGTGGAGAACAGAGGATTTTTAGACCAGTGAAAACTATTCTGCATAATACCATAATGATGTTTACGTGCCATTAAACATTCTCCCAAACCTATATAACGTACAGCACCAAGAATGAACCCTAGCAAACTATGGACTTTGGGTGATGATGTGTCAATGTAGGCCACTGATTGCTATAAACATGCCACTCTGGTGGAGGACAGTTATAGTGGGGGGGGGGGGGCGTGTGTGTGTGAGGTGTATGCAAATCTTCTGTACTTTCTGCTCAATTTTTCCATAAGCCTAAAGTACTTTAAAATATTTATTTAAAACCCTTAAAACATTGTTTTAAAACTAGTATCTTAGTTTCTTGTGTGTTCAGTCATGTCCAACTCTTTGCAACCCCATGGCCCACCAGATTCCTCTGTTCATGGAATTTTCCAGACAAGAATAGTGGAAGGGGTTGCCATTTCCTACTCTAGGGGATCTTCCCAACCCAGGGATCATACCCATGTCTCCTGCATCTCCTGCACTGGCAGGTGGATTATTTACCACTGAGCCACCTGGAAAGTCCCATCTTAAGCGAGCTGTATATAAAGGTTTTAGTTCACTAAACTAAACTGAAATAGAAATACTGTCTGAAATAGAAACCTCTTAACAGTTACCATGGAAGCAGAAGCTCAGCAGCCCAAGACTAATAGATGATGAACTGTAGTGAGAAAGTACATCTGATATAGCTGGAGGGACATTTGGAGGTAGAGATAAGATTTTAGCAGTAGAAACAGTTATAGTTTTCTACCGAAGACTTAACGTGCCCAGCAGAGGTCACACACTTCAGTGCATTATCTCATGCTGGGGCTTCCCCGGTGGCTCAGATGGTAAAGAATCTGCCTGTAACACGGGAGACCCAGGTTCGATTCCTGGGTGGGGAAAATCCCCTGAGGAAGGGAATGGCAACCCGCCTCAGTATTCTTGCCTAGAGAATTCCATAGACAGAGGAGTCTGGCAGGCTACAGTCCATGGCGTTGCAAAGAGTTGGACACAACTGAGCGACTAACACCGTAACACACACATTTCTCACATTATCCCAGAAGTCTACAGCATTCTTGCCATCTTAAAGATAAGAATGTTTCAGCCCAGAGAGGTTACATATAACAATACCCAGTAAGTGGTACAGCTAGGAAATTGAAATTAATCTGAAGCTCCTACCAGAATATTTTTTAACTAATATAATCCTAATGTTTTTACATCCCCACCAGGGAAAGAACGTCCAGGTCTCAGTTTTATCTGCCTTCATATGTAGAATTTGGGAGTCAGGAAGTACTTTAAATTTCTATCAAAAATAATTTTTGATATAGTCACTATACATATATTTCCCCCTACATTTCATGCTGTCTTTCTGAAGCTAGATCGTGTTGGGGGGACACACTTTTACATTTCTTGTTAATTTGATATCATAACCCATATACTTTTGTTGTTCTGCTTTTCAATATGTCTCTTAATTATTCAATTACTTGATATTTTGACTTTACTCATCTGTTTTTCCCTACGTCAGTTACACTTTCCCTTCCATTTTTTTCTCAGTGCTCATATTTTGGCAAACATACAGACAACGTTTTGTACAACAGTGAAAGAAGATGAAAACCAGTCTATAAAGGTACCTCCTGGAGGGATCATGGCACTCATAGAGTAAAGGCAGGGCTGATGAGAGAGTGCTGATACTCAATGCCTTCTCTATATGGAATCTAGCCATTTGCTCTCCCATCTGTAGGCTCCACACTTGCCATTTTGGACATGCGCTACTTCACTAAACAGGAAGCTTACCCTGGCTTTCCCTGGCTGAGGGAGTGTCTTTGAAATAGTTATGTTTATCTTTTACTTGGATTTTGCTAATTTTAGCTTGATATTTCAAACCCACAAATTTTGTGCCTTGCTTGTTCTCTCTTTACGACTTAAAGCATCAGTTCAGAATGAGGTTTGCAGAAATGGAGAGGTAATGTTGCCTTGCTGAGCCTTATTTCTTCACCTGTAAAATGAAGGGATCACAACAATCCTTTTGCCTTACTCTCTGAGTTAAATCACATTTTAAAAATTGTTGTATACTAGTGGTAATAGAAGAACCTTTTTAGCTTTATGACATGGGTGTTCATCAATCAGAGGGACCTGGCTCTGAACTGGGATGGAGTTCTGGAGGGCCTCGACTGTTTAGGAATTCTTTAGTTCTGAAAATCAGCAACTTGGAAGGGGATTTCCAGGGGAGTAGCTAAAGCTGCCACAGTGCCTGGTATGGCAGTAGTGAGACAACACTCCAAGAGTAGCTATTTAAGATAAGGATGTATTTCAGCACTTTAACTAGCTGTTCCAGTCATTTCGAATATGCCAGTCTTATATCAGCTCTATTTAAGTGCTTTCCGAAGTTTAGAGCACTGATGATGCTTTGATCTTGAACTTGCTGGAAAATGACCATTAGAGGTTTTCACATACTAGGTCAACTACCACCTGAGTGAGGCTGTATGGTCTCACTGACTGTATGGCCTCTAGCCTTCCAGGTTCCTCTGAATGTGGCATTCTCTGGGCAAAATACTGGAGTGGGTTGCCATGTGTCCTTCTCTTGGGGATCTTCCTGACCCAGGGATTGGACTTGGGTCTTTTACATTTCTTGCACTGGCAGGTGGGTTACTTACCACCAGAGCCACCTGGGAAGGCTATCTTCTAAGCTTCTATCTATTACCAAATGCATTCTGAATTCAGAGAGGATAAAATGTAAAAAAAAAAAATGCATATCTTGGCATCAATAAAATAAGGTGAACAAATTATTACTATCTTTATTAGCACACTGTATTCTACAATATGAAATGCAATTATCCCTAATGGTAAATCTTGGATCATTAAACTAGCCTACCCAGAACAAGCAACCACGTGATATTTGATTGTTACTCTAATATAAATTTGATATACTTTGCACAGATTGCCTCATTTTTTTTATTGAGTGCCTACTATCGCCAGGTATTATTCTAATTGGTGAGGATCTAGTAGTGAACTGATAGAATACTGAACTTCAGCAGCATACAGAATAAAGACATTTTAGTTACAGCTATGAAACATATACCTCTGCATATGATAAGCACTAAAGGCAAATAAGTCTGTCCTGGGTTCAGTGGGAATATATAAGAGGGGAATTATTCTTTGATAAAGTCTAATCAGACTAGTATTAGGTACATTATTTTTATGTTGTGCTTTGAGGAGGCATAGGAGGCTTTGCAAATGCATCTCAGTGGCTGCTATCGGAAGTAGCCAAGAGATCAGACCCACTTCCTAAACCAGAGCAGATGTACTCAGCTATTTTACACACTATATTGCATTTGGGATAATATTTCACTTGAAGAAAGAGGTTTTCTGCTAAAACAAAGTTTGAAAACCACTGATCTGGTGGACAAAGCATGAATTTCAGCATGAAAATGTTTAAATTAAATTTCCAACTCTACTGCCCATTTATAATTTGACTTCAAATAACCCAAACCACGTCTAAACACATGACTGACAAACAAATGATTTCAAGTGATTCTGATCCTAGCTTTCAGTTAAACTGTGAAGAAAGCTATGCAAATCATTCTAGTTGAGCTGCTGTGCCTGGAACAGCCTTCATTGCACGTTGTGATTACAAGAATTCTGGAACTCTCCTATATCTATCATGTGTCAGAATATTCATGGTCTTCCTTCTTTGTAAGGTATATAAAAAAAGCATATCACCATAATAATAAAGATGGTAATATGTGCTAGGAGTTTGGACATGCCTTTCACATTACATTAATTTTTATTTAATTCTTATAAAAACTCTGAGGGATGCTCCCTATCTTTAAAGTGAGGAGGTTCAAAGAATTAAGTAATTTTTCATGGTGTCAGTGGTGAAGCTTGATTTAAAGTCAGTAGTATTCTCTAGCACTTATCTTCAGCCATGCCACCTCTCTGCATCAACTTTCTATAACCTAGATATGGTTACATTAGAAAGATGGGCATGGGAAGCTGTGTACTTCTCTGAGGTAGGCAAAGGGATGTATGAAAGAAACACACGTATCACTTTAAAAATGCACTGAGACAATAAACCTGCTTGAAAACAAATGAGCATTTGTTCTAAAAGTTAATAGATCACACAAACGTCTTATTTGAAAAAATTTGCATTTCGCTAGTTGTGAAATGCGACTATTAAAGTACTCAGAGATATGCATATACAAAGAATTAGCACAGTTTTTCACCATGACAGGATAGAGAGCATATGTAGCTGAGACTAAGAGGGCTGACAAATCTATGTAGGCAGACTAACCTTCCTGGCTAAGAACCAGGAGTTACGCTTGTTACATAGAACTCTCAAGGGTACCATGCAATCAGAGGTCACAATCGAGGCAACAGAAGCAATGTCACCATATCAGAGAATGGGCCAATTCAGATGTGGTCCCTGACAGTCACTGAGGTCAAGGCTTGCGGCTAATAATTGTATTAAACAGGAATATTCTCTGCACACTTTTAGAATTGTCATCTGAACAAACAAGTCCAGGTCATCTGTGGGTTAAATCTCAGTTCTTTTTCCTAGTACTTAGAACTTACTTTCTAGTCTTAATCCCTTATAATTTTTAAACTTACAACTGTAATTTTCTTTTGATCAAGTAAATGCTTGATAATTTTATTTTTGTTTTCTGATCTTAACAACAGCAAACTTTCATTTAAATGCATGCATTTGTCACTTAATTCCATTTTATTATTTGCTGCCAAATGTAATTTTAAAATTCTGACTATATGACAACAATCACAATTTAAACTTCATATTTTAGTGTATATAGGGTATTATAACTAAAATAATAAGAATAATCTTATACTCAAATTTGTGAATCTCAAATTTTAACACCACTTATGTATCATTGCATGTATCATTTATATAAAAGCAACTAAATTCCAAATAGCAATTTTATATAAAAGGTGTGAAATTTATAAACTAATTAAAATGTAACAAAAGATATCTTTATAAATAAGTAGCTGAATCATGTATTTAAATCAAATAGGGAAAATAAAATATATATGAATAGGGTCACATTTAGGTTTATATGAGATATATGATGTGCAATTTTAGTTCACATTTTCCTCAATGTAATTTGGAATTTATGAATTATACTGAAATCACACATTAATATTTATTTTTAATTTTGGTCTATGTTTTCAATTTTATGATAAATGTTTAAAACATCTTTAGTTGCCCTACTCTTTTAGTTATGGCTTAATTTAAATAAAAATCCTTGAGAGTTTATTATTTTTACTATAAAATTTTACTGTTTTGTATATTTTTCACAAATCTCACTTGGAAAACTGTATATTCTAGAGCTCTCTTTTGTTCATATAAATTCTAATGAGATGTAAGAAAATCAAGAGTTTGATTCCTGGTTTTATCTTATATTTCAATTTGAAAATGCTTATATTTAATGATTAAATTGTACACAAATATACACACACACCACACAACCTCACAGTATAGTTCCAAGTGAAATACTCAATAAACTGAATATAAGGCTATAAGATTAAAACTGGCACTAGTTCAATATTGAAGTGCATAAGACTGAAAGTTTATTTTTTCCAGCTGCATAATTAGCATATTTTCAATAGAAAACTATGGTCCTATGAGTAATAGGACACATCACATTCTAAACTACCTTCTAAAATCATACTATTCTCACTGTTTAATTAATTCTATAGCTTTTAGTTGCTTATTTTATAATGATTCTTAAGAATGTGTGAGATCAAAACTGACAATGTGTAGTTTGATAAACTGCATATCCCTGTGAGAAGTGTAAATCTCAGCTTAGTTTAAACTGCTCAGATTAAGTGTCAATTTCAGAGAGTTCTTTCCATATTTACTCTTTTAAAAGTATATTTTAAGTTTAGCTCTAATATATTTTTAATACATAAGTTTATTAACTGTACAAGGAGAAGAAGTATCAAACATATGTTAAACATTAAAACTGTTATTTTAAGGAAACACTTCTTGACCTCATTAAAATAATTAACGTTTCATAACATTATATTTCACATTCAAGTTATGAAAAAGCAAAAAAAAATTATCAAAACAAACTACAGTCAATTACATTTTCAGATCAGTAAGATGCACTTGTAAGGGTCTTTCTTCTCCTAATCCAATTGCCAAAGGCACTTTAGCAGCTCAAATAGGTGGTTAGAAGCATTTCTGCCATGATTTCTGAAATATAGAGGGCTTGGTTGTTGTTGCTATTCTTTTATGATTTCCCCTTTCTACAGCTATAAATACTAACAGAGACAGAAGACTACCCACACTTATTCACACACACATGTGCATATGTAATTGGAATTAATTTTAACATCCCTGTTCTCAAACTATTATGGTGAGTCACTGAAACACTATTAGTTTTGATTTATTTACTTATTTATTTTATAATGTGAATCACCTTAAAAGAGTAGAACTGAGGAACTGTACTATAGTTCATCTTTTTTTAGAGACACCTGGTAATTTTGCATCCTAATAGATAATAAAATCAATAATTTTGATTGCTTTAAACATGATGAACAATAGGATAGCACATTTCGTTTTGATTCATTCATATTTAAGATACATGATTTCACTTTAAAAGGAAAAACTTTAGTTAAACCGTCTTCTACTTTTTCAAATCCTGTGGCATTTGACTTGTTTCTAAAATTATCTGAGTTTCGCACTCTAGGACCTGGGTCACAACCTTATTTAGGGACAGGAAATAGTTATCAGGTCACTGAGTGGTCAAACGAAAAGGATTTGAAATGCTTCAGCACTTAGGCCTCCACTCATCGAAATGATTGACTTCTGTGTTGTTTAAAGGTTGAAGTTTCTTTACTGGAACTAGTCAGATTATGCCTATATGATCACAGAGCTTTTAAGAAAAATCTACAGGGTACAAACATACATAAGAGTACAAATGAAGAGCCTTATACATTTACAAAAAAGAACCAGTCTTTAGGATATGCACAGATATTTTAATTAACAATATATCTGAGTCCAAGGCTAATATAAGTTCCTTGGCATTTGAGTGCAACAAAATGGGATAAAAGCAAAGGGAACATAAGTGTGATCTCTCTATGCTGTTTTTCTTCTAGAATAGACTAAAAACATGCCACACTTTACTATCATACAGCATAAAATCATATAATTATTCCTGTATTTAATGATTAACCTAAGCCTATTTTTACATTCACCTGATGTTACTTCAAGTGAATACAATCTATCTCCGATGATGGATATAGGCAAAACAGAAGTTGGGGCAAAATGACTATATACTTGATATATCATTTAGCACTGGATCAGTTTCCCAAGAGTTCAGGACTATTATTAGAAATCAAAATGATCATTTTGCACAGTTTCCAAGGCAAGCAATGTCAGGGATTTTATGTAAAGAGAAGTTTGTGGCTGGAATAAAAGAAGTTTAATGTATGAAAGGTGATGGAAGAGAATTAAGCTGAAGTATTGCCTGCATAACTCATTTTCTAATGTTTGAAAGACTAAGACAAGGACATTATGAAAACTGTACCAAATTAAGGTATTCCACATTTACATAACTTTTCCATATGATCACTAAAACTTTAAGAAATAGATGTTTTATTCCACAAATGTTGAAGGAAGCAATCCTATCACTGATGGATAGAAAGTTGGAAAATTAGGCACAGATTTTATTTTTAAGTTTTATTTTATAATAAGAAACTGGGCCATTAAAACTATGTAACCAAAGCTGGAGTGCGTGCACTGGAAGGCCCCTGCAGTCTTTTACAACTTTTCAGAGGCCTCGGTTGTGAACTGGGTTTGCACTCTGCCAGCAGAGCAGCTCTGACCCATGGAGAGCACTCCTTCAGATCAACACTGCCTCAGGCCTTTCTGCTTTCTCCAAGAAGTCTAACATTTCAGGCATCAAGTTGAATTTCTTCTGGAGATGATTAACCCAAACCCATGACAGATTTTTTCCAAGATATCCAACCCCTTATGTTTATTTTATCCTGGCTCTTTTTTGGATGTACTGGACACAAGTAACTTACTCATTTTACATGTTAAAGTACTGGTGGAGAGCCATTAATTCCCTTAAAAAATGAGAAAATATGTCAGTGTTCTGGGCTCTATTGTGTAAGTTCATATTAACTGTATGATTTAAAATTTTAAGAAAGATGTTTCTCCTCTAGTATAGAATTTTTTAAAGCATTTCAACACATCTCAAGATAGAGATCTTCTACTTTTTGGAAATGCATTCTTGTGGTGTATTAAAAAACACAATGTTAGAAGGATCAGTTACTGTTTCCATAAGCCCAGTTTGTAGGGGGTTTCAACTAACCTAAATCTTGGCATACACAGTTTAGTTAATAGTCAAATAAAAATATATAGAAGAGTCTATTCTCCTTCTTATATGCCAATCCTTGTCATTGTTTCTATATCAATGGTATTTTCTTCTTATCATGGATGAGATGAGCTATAGGAAAATAATCCAGGTGTTTTTATATATTTCTCTAAGCAAAATATTTTTAACTAAGAGGTGATTGGATGACATCTTTAGAGATGACTATTAATACTTCTTTTTAAAAAAGACATTTTTTCTTCTTTGAAGAAACAGTGCAAAAAGGTCAAATTTCCATAGTTTTTTAATAGATTTTTTTTTTCTGTTAGGATGATGTAAGGTTCCAAATGAAACAGGATTTTCGTCATGAACATTTGAGTTACTTTAAACATATTAAAGCAATATTTTAAATATTAAGACACTCAAATATGTAAATTAAGCACAGGAATAGAAATATTTACTAAATAACATATCTGAACATTTATTCTTCTAAAATTAATAGAATGTATCAAAGGAAAAAGACATAAAGTTAAATTTAGGGGACATTTAAAATGTAAAGCCTTGGCTTCAATATGCTGTTGATAAGACAAGTAGTTTAAGGAAAAAAATGTATAAATTTGAATGTAACATCTCATGCCAAGAATAAGAACTCATTTCATGACATAGAAATTTGTATAGAGGTATACATGCAACTACATGAGAATGGACCATGAGCACAGCATGAGATTAGAAAGCAGCTTCAAAGTATTACAGCACCACAAACACAGATAATTCCATTTCAACATAAGCGTGTCATTCATAAGCAGCAATTTTGGGGGCTAACTGAGTTTTATCTAAACTTCGAGTTTAGCATCTGGCTGATGACAAAATGTTGACTCTATGGTAAATAAGTTTTAATTTCTCAGGACTAAATCCAAATATTACTTCCGATAGTAATTCAGAAAACTAATCTACAAATAGTAATTGATCTAATCTTTTCTCTTTAGGAAAATCTCATATAATTTAAGGTTACTGGTGCAAAGAACCATAGGACACATTTTAGAAAACTTTAGGGATAATTTTATTTCCATCTAACATGGACAAAACACTGCAAAATTGTCAAAATGACAAATCTTAGGATCACAAGAATTGTAGGAAATTAATTCATGCTCCATATTAGTATTTTTATTCTTTTTGAATAAAGTTGCAAAATAAACTTTATCTTTACAAAATATATATCAATATCTGAGAATATTTTCTCTCTAAGCGGAGGATAAAACTAAGTTCATTTTTATAATTAGATTATTACTGGAATGTTTAAAGATATCAGTTTCTTCTTTAATTCATGCTTCAATGGGCTACCCAAGTTCAAGACCTTCTACAGAATGAAGAAAAGAAATGACAAGGGATAGCGTATACATTGGGGGTGGTAGGTTAATGCCAGAAGTGTGACTGATTGATTGACTGACATGATGTTAAAAATTCTGGATTAAAGCTGCCTATCAAAGTTGTCCAGCTAAAATTTAGAGTAGAATGAATTATTGACCAGAATCTGTGTCTTGTCTATTCAGGTAAATGCATTTACCTTCACCTGAAAAATCCCTCTCTATGGAAAAATGATCAGCTAAGTAGAATAATAAATTTTCCCAATACACATACACCATATTTTAAAATATAATGTTTCAAAGTGTATGGAGTTACTATAATCAAATTCTAATTTATACAGATTTCATTGTAAATGACTACTGCTCCTGATAATAGAAATAGCTAAACGTGTATTGAGCTTACTATGTATTAGATAATATTCCCAGCATTTTATATGTACTGATTTATTTACTCAACTCTGTGAACTCTGCATTATTTACCTTATTATACCAATTTCATAAATGAGGAAACAGACACTGAAAGACTGAGGTGTGATAGAGTCATACCTGCAGCAAGGGGCAGAGTTGGAATTTAAACCTAGATAGTCTGGCTCCATAGCTCATTCTCTTAACTGTTAGGTTGAGTATTGTTTTTAAACTAAAATAATGATTTGAAAAAGTCTTATGGAAGATAATGCAGCTTTGGGGAAAACACATGGGATCCCACAGTTTTATTAAGTTGCTATAAAATATCAATGGAATATGGAAATCATTTAGTTTTCTTTAAACACAAAAACAAATAATGACTTTATTACCCATCTCTTCTAGAAAATGTTTCAAAAACTATGAAACCATAAAATGAAAAGATGCTATTTATAACGAGGAAATTTTCAAAATCCAGGGAGAGGGAGAGGGTGGGATGATTTGGGAGAATGACATTCTAACATGTATACTATCATGTGAATTGAATCGCCAGTCTATGTCTGACGCAGGATGCAGCATGCTTGGGGCTGGTGCATGGGGATGACCCAGAAAGATGTTATGGGGAGGGAGGTGGGAGGGGGGTTCATGTTTGGGAATGCATGTAAGAATTAAAGATTTTAAAATTTAAAAAATAAAAAACTAAAAAAAAAAAAAATCCAAAACTTCACAGCTGGTGGAGCTTAAGTAGGAAATGATTAAATGAATTCCAAAGTGTGCTAAGTAGATCTAAGGGGTGGCTGAGACAGTGGGACCTAAAGCTTGCATGTGAACACTAAATGAGTTGTAAGTTTAACTTGGGAATAGGCCAATATCTGACTTTGAGTAATAGCAACTGGCAGGAAGAGTGTTTCTGAGACTCCAAAGATATTATTTCTTTTTTAGAGTCAGAACTGCTTATTAATTCAACAAATACTTACTGAATGCCTAGTATAGATGAATCTAATAATGTTGCTAGGTTCTGGAGATGGGAGGAAACAGAAATATGACTAAAACTTGATCCCTGACTTTAAAAAGATTTATAGTCAGTGCAGGAAATAGACAAAAACATATAGCTATAGGAGAGTATTTAGCAGTCATGACAGAGGCCTGCGGGAAGCTTGGTGTTACTAGGAATGCCTTACAGATGAAATGACATTTATTTATCTGGGTCATGAAGGATAAGTAAACGTCTGAAACTAGAAAGGTGAGGAAAAGCATTAAAGATAAAGAAAGTGGCATGCAAATATGAAGAGCAGGGCATTTTTTGGAAAGAACAAGCACTCTATTATAGTTGGGGATATACTGAAGTAGTTCAATATCGTTACAGAGTATTGGGGGGAGAAATGATACAAGGTGGAAAGGTATGCTGGGAACAGTATGTAAAGGGTATTGTACATTTAAGACCTTGGAATTTGTACTAGGGGAAACAGAAAGACACTGTGAAGTTTAAACAGCGGTGTGCTGTGGGAAGAATCACAGTTTAGAAAGTCATTGCTGTGCAAGTACAGAAGATAGCATTGGTAACATGAAGAGATGTGTGAATATTAAAAAGGTGACCGTGACAATATTTCAGGGCAAGAGACACTGCAGGCCATGGCTGATGCGGGGGTAGTGCCTACACTTAACAAATGCAAAAGTGAACAGAATTAAGAATGATTCTCATTTATCTAGGTTAAGCGAGTGGATGACGGCTGATGCTCCTAACAGAGACAGCAAAAAGGATCAAATAGGTGGGTGGAGTGGAATGTACATATACACATCATATCAGACATACTGGGTTTCAAGTGCCCGGGATAAAATCAAAGGGTGAAGGATGGAGGTGGATATTTAGTTGTCACTGCCTGTAAACATAAGTTATATGAGAGAATTAGGTGTTATACTCTTGATCTTTTCACATCTTGGGAACAGGTCTGATCTGTACCTCCATGATGTTTTCTTTTGCCTATTTATATGTCTCATCAACTGGACTCGAGGCTAGTTTTTTAAAAGCAAAATTATGTCTACTCATCTTTGTATCCCCTCACCTACTATAATGTCTGGCCAAGCAAATTTCTGTTGTCTTTGTAAATAAATCTGTGGATTGAACATAGAATATCAGACACACACAAAACTTTAAGGGATGCTTCTCTTTTAGGAACAGAAATAGGCAGAGAAGACAAATAAAGAGGAGCAGTAAGATAACTAGGAGAACCAGGAGAGAACTGGAATGAGTGTGTAACGGGAGAAAAATTCTAAGGAGAGAAATTCCCAAATAAATGGCAAATAGAAAGAGGGTGCAAAAGAGGCTCCTGAGTTCAGCAATTAAGAGGTTAACACTGATTACTGTAATGAAGGTAGTTTGAGTACAATGATGAGAATGTGACCAGAATATACACTCTGCAGAGCTTTACGAAAGGACTGTACATGAGATTATAAATTTCAGTTTATTAGTTTGCCTCTTGTTAGGCTGAGTTTCTAAATCAAGACCTGATTTTTACTTCTGCTTCCAGCCTCAAGTACAAAAAAAGAAAGCAGAAGCTAAAAAATGTTTTTTTAAGAGAATAAAAAATGCTCAATAAACAGAAGGTGAGAAATGAAGATACTAACTAGACTGCCTAAGAAGGCTGATAAAAAAGAGAGATGGATGGATGGGGTAGTGGCTCGAAAAGGAGGTAGCATCACATTTTCAATAATAAAGATGAAACTTATTCACAGGCTGACTTTTAACAATAGATATAATACAGGCAGAAATTTAAGAAACAAGGCAGACAACAACTGAACGTCAGAACATCACAGGATCTGCAGAGTAACATCCACAGCAAGGATGAAAAGTTTAGCCTTGAAAGAGAGCGAGACCACTATTTAAGGAGAGAGTTATAGTGAAGTTTGGAATGTCAAAGGGAATAAAAATGATTGCTGCCACATATTGAATGCTAGGCTAAGCAATGGTTTCGCTCCTCACAACTGCTCTATGGGATGAGTATTATTCTTTTCATTCAATAGGTGAGAAATAACTCAAACACAGGCTTCCCAGGTGGTAGCACTGCCTGCCAACACAGGAGGTGCAAGAGACGTGGGTTTGGTCCCCGGGTAGGAAAGATCGCCTGAAGTAGGAAATGGCAATCCACTCCAGTAATCTTACCTGGAAAATTCCATGGGCAGAGGAGCCAGCAGGCTACAGTCCATGCGGCTGCCAAGAGTCAGACACGACTGGGCACACGACTTAAAACACACTCATACCTTGTGATTGCTGCTTCTCTACTTTCCCCTTACATCTTCATGTCTACCGTGTTCAGCCTGCTCCAGGCTACCGTCTCCATGCTGGACTACTGCACTGACCTCCTAACTTTTCTCATCACGTTCACTCCTGTTTCCTTTCTATCTGTTCTCCATACCACATGTTTCATAATCATTACTTGAAGAACACATCTCACCATTTCATCGTCTGCTTATAACGACTATTGTTCTTGGAATACAGAAAGCCAAATCCTTGACATGGGCTAATAAGGACAAATTAAAACTTCTCTGTCCTCCACAGTGACTGTGTCAATTTATACTCCCACCAACAGTGCAAGAGGGTTCTCTTTTCTTTGCCCCCTCTCCAGCATTTATTATTTGCAGATTTTTTGATGATGACGATTCTCATCAGTGTGAGGGTGTACCTCACTGGAGTTTTGATTTACACTGATGTTTACACTACCATCTATAAAATAGATAGCTAGTGGGAACCTGCTGTTTAGCACAGAGAACCCAGTTCAGTGCTCTGTGGTGACCTAGATGGGTGGGTTGTGGGTAGGTGTGAAAGGGAGGTTCAGGAAGGAGGGGACATAGGAATACATATATCTGATTCATTTCACTGTACGGCAGTTGTTGTTCGTCATTAAGTTGGGTCCGACTCTTTGTGACCACATGGACTGAACAAGCTTCCCTGTCTTTCATTACCTCCCAGAGTTTGCTCAGATTCATGCCCATTGAGTCAGTGGTGCTATTCCAATAAAAAGATTAATACCTCCCCTCCAAAAAATTAAGATATAAAGTTGCTCTGTCCCCTGCCAACTTCTCCAGCTTTATCTGACTTCTTGTTCTCTGGCCAAACCAGCCTTCTTTCAATTCCTTTAATGGCCAAGGCTACCCTATCTTCCGAGTCTTTCATTAGGCCCAACTTTGGCCTGGAACACTCTTTATCCACAACTTCTCTCTTCGTCTAGTTACTCCTACCCAATCTTCAAATTCAGTTCTAGAGTCACTTCTTCCCCAAATTCATAATGAGTTTCCCTTACTTTTCCTCAATAGAACTTTATTCTGATGTGTCATTATACACTTCAGTTCAGTCACTCAGTTGTGTCTGACTCTTTGTGACCCCATGGACTGCAGCACGCCAGGCATCCCTGTCCATCACCAGCTCCCAGAGTTTGCTCAAAATCATGTCCATTGAGTCGGTGATGACATCCAACCATCTCATCCTCTATCATCCCCTTCTCCTCCCACCTTCAATCTTTCCCAGAATCAGGGTCTTTTACAATGAGTCAGTTCTTCGTATCAGGTGGCCAAAGTATTGGAGTTTCAGGTTCAGCATCAGTCCTTCCAATGAATATTCAGGACTGATATCCCTCAGGATGTACTGATTGGATCTCCTTGTAGTCCAAAGGACTCTCAAGAGTCTTCAACACCATAGTTCAAAACCTATGGTGCTCAGCTTTCTTTATAGTCCAACTCTCACATCCATACATGACCACTGGAAAAACAACAGCCTTGACTACTCGGACCTTTGTTGGCACTTATACACTTACATGAATGTTAATAAATGTCAGTCACCCTCTTCCCTGCTTCTGTCAGACAGTGAACCCCATTACTTATGGCCTGTGTTTATTTCATTCACCACTGTATCCTCACCTCCTTACACAATGCCAAGCACATGATAGATATTCAATAAAGATGTGTTGCTAGGTTAAATAGGAAAGACAAGGAAATAAGTCTGAGTTCCATTCTCAATTTATACCTAAAGGCAATTATATTCAATCACATTGGTCTTTTATTCCACTGCTGGCCTGCATATATCTTGATGTTTTCATTTTTGAAATTTCTGTATATTACCTTTTGGCCTCACAAGAGAAAAGAGAAAGATTTAGTCCTTTTATAACATGTCTACCATAAACACATATACTTCATTTTCCCATTTCTTAGACAAATAACAATTTTTTGGCGAGATCACAATTTAATATTTAACTATTTATGATAATGTAAATATCATTTATACCTGTGCCTTAAATATGAGCCATGGGTGCTGTATGTGTTATTTTCTCAGTCATGTCTGACTCTGCGACCCTTTGTAACCCTCCAAGCTCCTCTAATCAGTGGGATTTTTCAGGCAACAATCCTGGAGTGGGTTGCCATTTTCCTCCTCCAGGGGATCTTCCCAACCCAGGGACTGAATCTGTGTCTCCTGTATCTTCTGCACTGCAGGCGGATTCTGGATTCTTAACCATTGAGTCGCTGGGGAAGCCCAGTTCAGTTCAGTTCAGTAGCTTAGTCGTGTCTGACTTTGCGACCCAGGAAGGTTTAATAGCTAGTTCTATGGTTTTCCTATAGTTGCAAGGAAGTGTGAGGATTTAATCCTCCAGTAAAGTAATTGTTAGAATTTAATCTCTACTGAATCCAATAAATGAGAATTTAGCTGTACCAGACCAAGCCCTCATTATTGAGATTGTTTACTGGGCTATAAGTAACCAATATGGATAAAATGCAACTGAACTCTAGCTATATACTTGCCAATGCACTGGGTTACTAGCTGATCATATACCTGAGAAGACTATATGACTAATTAACAGTAAAATCTGCTGGGATCATCAGAGATGATGGATTGCTTTAACTCATTTTATCTACACACTCACAGACTTGACTCGACTCATGCCCACACATTTCCTAAGTGCCAAATGGAATGGTTAGGACACCACGGGTTGTGCCCAGATGTCACAATGTCCTCATTATACTCAACAGGTTTTGAGGTCTCTTCTCCTTTGTCTTTCCTTGCTGCTGCTGCTGCTGCTAAGTTGCTTCAGTCGTGTCCGACTCTGTGCAACCCCATAGACAGGAGCCCACCAGGCTCCCCCATCCCTGGGATTCTCCAGGCAAGAACACTAGAGTGGGTTGCCATTTTCTTTCCTTAAAGTTAGGTAAATTTAGTGTTGTGTGAAGCCTATTACATTTCATTCATTTAACTTTTGATTTGAATTCAAAACATACAGCTTCTAATAGAAAAAAAAATAGCATAACAGTTACGGATTACATTTCCTTCCTAGTGTAACTGATCATTTAGTTAACCAATTTTTTACATCTAGTTAGTTTCCTTTGTACTGTCGTCAGTGTTCAAATTCTCTGTTAGAAGGGTGCATCTACCGCAGATTCATGAATTAGCATTCTACACACACATCCACATGTACATGCTCAGTCACTCGTATTCAACTCTTGGCGACCCCATGGACTATAGGCCACCAGGCTCCGCTATCCATGGGGTTGCCCAGGCAAGAATTACCAGAGTGCACTGCTATTTCCTGTTCCAGGGGATATTTCTGACCCAGGGATCGAACCTGAGTTTCCAGCGTCTGCTGCATTGGCAGGCAGATTCTTTACCGCTGAGCTACCAGGGAAGCCTCCACAGACATGTCTAGAGGTCATTCCCAACCTCTTTTCCTGAGCACTGTATCTCCTATTGAATATGTTGGAGCATGTTCATGACGAGACAATGAAAAAAATATTTGCTCCTCAAAGACGTTGTCTGTCAGCATAGGGTATCTACTCTTGAACCCTGTGTGTGCTCTCATCTTGGGATCGCTCTTCGCCATCCCTTTGTTTCTCTCATTACGTTTCATGTGCTCTTTTTCATGGTTTACCTCTCCATCTTTGTGGAGTGGTTAATCCAGTAGCGTCCAGACCAAGGCTGCAAGGGAGATACATTAAGACTTGATATGCTTTTATATTTTTAATTTTATTAATAATTCACCTGTTTATAGAATTATGGACTTCCCTAGTGGCTCAGATGGTACAGAATCTGCCTGCAGTGAGGGAAAGCCAGGTTGGGAAGATCCCCTGGAGAAGGGAATAGCTACCCACTCCAGTATTCTTGCCTGGAGAATTCCATGGACAGAGGAGCCTAGCGCTCTACAGTCCATGGGGTTGCAAAGCGTCTGACATGACTTAGCAGCTAATACGTTCACTATTTTTTTTTCACTTATAGATTTCTGGGTTAACAATAACTTTGCCCAATGATGTTGAATATACTATTCCATCATCCTTTAGGTTTCAGGATTAATGTGGGAAAGTCCAGTGACTTTTAGATAACTGATCCATTGCATAAGATCTGTTTCTCTTTCTGGAGGACTTTTAAAGTCTTTCCTTTGTCCCTGGTTTTATGACATCTTCTAAGATGTGCTACAAAGGTGATTTTAATTTTATTCATTTTCCTAACATGATCTGGAAACTAGAAGTTCCCTTAGTTTGGGGAATTGTGGGGAATGATTTCTCTGACAGCTTCCTTCCATCTATTTGTCATTGTGTTCTTTCTGGAACCACTATCAATTACTAAGGCTGGACCTCCTGGACTAAGTCTCTTTTCTTTATGTTCTCTCTCATGTTTCTTGTCACTGTATTTTTGCTCCAGTTTCTGGGAAGTTTCTTTAACACTATCTTCTAACTTTATCTTTTGTCAAGATATTTTTGATACCATATTTTTATTTTCAAAGACATTTTTTAGTTCTCTGAACTCCCTCTTTCTTATCATAGCATCTCATTCTTATTTCATGGATGCAATATTTTCTTGTCTCTAAAAATATTCATGGTATTTTTGAAGATTTTTTTCACCTGAAGTTGACTGCATTTGTTACTTTTTCTTAAAAGTTTCTTTCAGATGTTTCAGTTTAGTTTAGATGAGTCGCTCAGTCATGTCCGACTCTTTGTGACCCCATAGACTGCAGCACGCCAAGCCTCCCTCTCCATCACCAGCTCCCAGAGTTTACTCAAATTCATGTCCATTGAGTCGGTATGACATCCAACCATCTCATCCTCTGCTGTCCCCTTCTCCTCCCACCTTCAATCTTTCTCAGAATCACGGTCTTTTCTGATGAGTCAGTTTTTCGCAT
This sequence comes from Ovis canadensis, assembly GCF_042477335.2. Lineage (NCBI taxonomy): Eukaryota > Metazoa > Chordata > Mammalia > Artiodactyla > Bovidae > Ovis > Ovis canadensis. The sequence continues at coordinate 127,108,209 of NC_091247.1, read as the reverse complement.
CAGGTGGCCAAAGTATTGGAGTTTCAGCTTTAGCATCAGTTCTTCCAATGAATATTCAGGACTGATCTCCTTTAGGATGGACTGGTTAGATCTCCTCGCAGTCCAAGGGACTCTCAAGAGTCTTCTCTAACACCACAGTTCAAAAGTTCAGATGTTTAAGAATCTTCATTTGTGTGCTTACATCTAGAGGGCACCTATAAAACTGATAAGAAACTGTAAATTAACTTATTAGGAGGATAAAGCAAGTGTGTGATGTCAATCATTTCATGGTCATATATTGGTGAGGGTTTTCAGATCCATCATCTTTACCTGGAAGACCTTGGATTATCATTTAATTTTCAAAACATCATGAGAAGTAATGATTTGTGCTTCCAATCTTTACAGAAGAAAACAAAGACATGGAGCATATGGCCAGTGAGTATTTACGCAAGATCATCTGGAGTCTTCTCAGTCCAATTCCATTGTTACCTCCTTATCTCATGTAGCCTTCTTTAGATAAAAACCTGCAGTCCTCAATGATGAACTTTCTAAGATATAGTAATAATTAATCTGACACCTTGATAGGATTATTAGCTATCCCAGAAATACAGGAAGTGTCCAGTGTAGAAAGTAAACATGTAGCAGACATGTGGACAGAGAGGATTCTTTTAGGGAACAAGGGACAACACAGATAAAAGGTGCCAGGAGCTTCTCCCAGAGACACTCTCCTCCCCCATTTTGTCTCTGAAGTTTTGGCTCAGGAATCCAGACATCATCCTTATTTTCCTTATGACTGCACAAAGCAGCAGGTAGAGAGCTGGGTGGCATGAGTGCCCTGCTTTCTTTCTTTCTTTTTCCATTTATTTATTTTAAATTAATTTTTACTGGAATATGGTTGCTTTACAATGATGTGTTAGTTTCTCAGTTCAGTTCAGTCACTCAGTCGTGTCCAGCTCTTTGCAACCCCATGGACTGCAGCACGCCAGGCTTCCCTGTCCATCACCAACTTTCAGAGCTTGTTCAAACTCAAGTCCAACGAGTTGGTGATGCCATCCAACCATCTCATCTTCTGTTGTGCCCTTCTCCTCTTGCCTTCAGTCTTTTCCAGCATCAGGGTCTTTTCCAGTGAGTTAGCTCCTCACATCATGTGGACAAAGTATTGGAGCCTCAGCTTCAGCATCAGTCCTTCTGAGGAATATTCAGGGTTGATTTCCTTTAGGAGTGACCTGTTTGATCTCCTTGCTGTCCAGGGGACTCTCAAGAGTCTTCTCCAGCACCATGGTTGGAAAGCATTAGTTACTTATTTTATACATAGTATATAAGTGTCAATCCCAATCTCCCAAATCCTACCACCTGCCTTCTTTCTCCCTTGCTATCCATATACTTGTTCTCTATAACTGTGTCTCTTGCTTCTGCTTTAAGTTTTGTTGGGTATAGACTTTCATGGTGAAGCTTACTTTCTTTTAGCACTTTGAAGGTGTCGTTACATTGTATATTAGTCAGCTTGGGCTGCCATAATAAGATACCTCAGTCTGAGTACTTAAACAGAGATACATGTTCTCACAGTTTTCCAGCCTGGAGAAGGCAATGGCAACCCACTCCGGTACTCTCGCCTGGAAAATCTCATGGACGGAGGAGCCTGGTAGGCTGCAGTCCATGGGGTTGCGAAGAGTCAGACACGACTGAGCGACTTCACTTTCACTTTTCACTTTCATGCACTGGAGAAGGAAATGGTGACCCACTCCGGTGTTCTTGCCTGGAGAATCCCAGGGACCGGGGAGCCTGGTGGGCTGCTGTCTATGGGGTCGCACAGAGTCAGACACGACTGAAGCGACTTAGCAGCAGCAGCAGCAGCAGTTTTGGAGCCTAGAAGTCCCAGATCAAGGTTGTTGGCAACCTGAGCCTTCCAGAGGCCTCTCTCCTTGGCTTGCAGATGGCCACATTCTTGCTGTGTCCACACATGACCTTTCCTCTGTCTATGTATACACTCCTTGTGTCTTTTCCTCTTCTAATAAAATTATCAGTTCTATTGGATTGAGGCCCCACTCATCTGACCTCATTAAATCTTAATTAACTCCTTAAAAGGCCTTTTCTCCAAAGTAAGATTGAGATTTAGAGCTTCTACCCATGACTTTTGGGAGCATATGATATTTAATAATTGTCTTCTGACTTTCCTAACTTCTATTAATAAACCAGCTTCATTATTATTGCTACTTGGAAGATAAACTTTTTTTTTCCTTTTTTAAAATAAAACAATTTATTTTAATTGGAGGCTAATTACTTTACAGTAGTGGTTTTTGCCATACATTGATATGAATCAGCCATGGGTATACATGTGTTCCCCATCCTGAACCCCCCTCCCACCACCGTCCCCATCCCATCCCTTTGGGTCATCCTAGCGCACCAGCCCTGAGCACCCTGTCTTATTCATCAAACCTGGACTGGTAATCTATTTCCCATATGGTAATATACACATTTCAATGCTATTCCCTCAAATCATCCCACCTTCGCCCTCTCCCACAGAGTCCAAAAGTCTGTTCTTTACATCTGTGTCTCTTTTGCTGTCTCTCATATAAGGTCATCATTACTATCTTTCTAAAGTCCATATATATGCGTTAATATACTGTATTGGTGTTTTTCTTTCTGACTTACTTCACTCTGTATAATAGGCTCCAGTTTCATCCACCTCATTAGAACTGATTCAAATTTATTTTTAATAGCTGAGTAATATTCCATTGTGTATATGTACCACAGCTTTCTTATCCATTCATCTGCCGATGGACATCTAGGTTGCTTCCATGTCCTGGCTATTATAAAGAGTGCTTCGATGAACATTGGGGTATCCATGTCTTTCAATTCTGTTTTCCTTGGTGTGTATGCCCAGCAGTGGGATTGCTGGGTTGTACTGCAGTTCTATTTCTAGTTTTTTAAGCAATCTCCACACTGTTCTCCATAGTGGCTGTACTAGTTTGCATTCCCACCAACAGTGTAGGAAGGTTCCCTTTTCTCCGCCCCCTCTCCAGCATTTATTGTTTGTAGATTTTTGGATCGGAGCCATGAGATGGTACCTGATTGCTGTTTTGATTTGCATTTCTCTGATAATGAGTGATGTTGAGCATCTTTTCATGTGTAATAAGCTTTTTTTTTTTTAATGGATCTGAATTTTTTTTTTCTCTTTATCTTTGGCTTTTTAGTGCTTTTACTGTAGTGTGCTACAGTAGGGTTTTCCTTGTATATGTTTTCTTGGTAGTTTATGGAATTTTTTGAATCCATAAATTGAGGTTTTACCTCACCTTAGTAAATCCTCAAATACTAACTCTTCAGATATTATTTCTATATCATTCTCTCTCACCTTTTTCTTGAACTTAATTACATGTGTGTTAGATATTTTTGCTGCATCTCACGTCTCTTTTTTCTGTATTTTCCATTCTTTTTTATGTTGTGCTTCAACTTTAATATTTTTTTCATAGCTATTGTCCTTCCAGTAATTCTCTCTTAAAGTTTTGATTAATCTGTGGTTAAACCCACACACTGAGTTCTTTATTTCAGTTATGCTACTTTTAAGTCATCGACTTGCCATTCAGATATTTTTACAGCTTTAATATGTACCCTGAAATTCTAAATTTTTTATTCTATACCCCTAAAATTATGTGTCTTCATTTTAAAGCCTTCATTATCTGAAATCTCCTTAGCTCAATTTCTGTTGTTTATTGTTTCTCATGGTGTTCAGTGATATTTCATTCTCCTTCTATGCCTTTTTTTTCCCCCCTTTAGCGTGTGCCAAAAATTATACAGGAAAAAAAATGTAGAGATAATTCAAAGCTTGAGATGATGTTATCTGTTTTGGGACATGGTTTATATTTGTTTCTGGCAACAGGTTAGCAGAAAACTCCCAGTTCACCAAGAGTAGTGACATTATCAAAAGTTTTGCTCAGTTTCTCAGTTCTTGAGATGTCCTTCTTGACTTATAAGTCTTAACTTACTTGTTAGTTCTTGAATGACTTCAACTAGTGTTTTTTAAAACTATATTTTCCAGCTTTTAAAGCTGTTCTCAGAAGGAGAGGTGGTTTGAATTAAATAGTCCTCTATTACCAGACGTGGAAATCCTCTTGTATTTTTAAATAAAAAATAAACTAATAATATACAACAGCCTATATATCAGGGTTCCTTTCAAAGAACTCTAAAAATTATGAAATCCCTTTCCATTTTTATCCACATACACATCATATATGTGAAATATATATACAGCCTATGTGTCAGGTATATATATATTATGTACTTATATAGGATATATGTAAGTAACAAATGAATTACTTAGGTATATTGTGATAGTGAAAAAAAGTGTTAGTCCCTCAGTCATGTCCAGCTGTTTGCAACCCCATGGACTATAGGTTACCAGGCTCCCTTGTCCATGGAATTCTCCAGGCCAGATTACTGGAGTGGGTAGCCATTCCCTTCTCCAGGAGATCTCAATCCAGAGATTAAGCCTGAGTCTTCTGCATTGTAGGCAGATTCTTTACTGTCTGAGCCACCAGGAAAGCCTAGGAAGTTTAATCAGCTTCTCTCTGGTCATGGATTGCCATTCCCCAAAATTCCGCTTATCTACAGACAAATATTTTTTAAAACTGCAGCTTGTTTTATGCTTCACTAGACTGAAATCTCTAATCACATTTTTTTTCCTGTAGAAAGTTGAAGTGATTCCAAATGTTATACTACCAAATAGTATGATAGTGCCTAAAATATATTTAGGGAGTTTTAATTATAAGCAAGTCTCTTGTTAGGAGCATACCTTCCAGGTAGTCTTTGGTTACCGGCATTAATTTGCCAGCTCTTAATACCTAATTGTGTTGGCACTATTAGCAAATACTCTATACAGCTATGGTAACACAAGACCAACAAATAAGCAATATACATAATGTGACTCTGTGCTCTAAACTGGTATTAAAAGGAGGAAAGCTTGAGAAGAAAATGCTTGTAATCATGCAGAAAATATTGTAAGAGAACATGGTTTGATTAGAAATGCTCTGGAGTAAAAATTATAGACATTAAAGTCTTTTAATGACTTCAATACTCAAAAATTTAATACAAAAATATTTGAACTTCTATGATATATAAAGACATATGGTATGTGTGAATCTTCAGTTTTAAAGAAAAATAGAAAGTATGTTAGTGATGACAGCATCAAACTGGGAATTATGAAAGTCTGACTTTAAAGTGAAGTGAAATTGTTCTAGGGATTGGAGGAACTAAGACTGAACCTGCCTCTTTTTGAAGGCTGTTGGGCCAGATCCAATTTTTTTTTTTCCTCCCTTGCTTGACTAGCTTCCTTTCTTGGCCAAAACTGGAAGTCCAAATTTGGCATTGGCTTCAGGAGTAGCAAATTTAAGTTTTAGCAAATTAGAGCAGTAATTTAATGTATTCAATATGATTAAAATAAAATTAAAATGTCAGTTATGACTGGAAAAAGAGGGATAAATCAAACAAAAATATAGTGTTTACTTTTGGTCTGTATGGAGAGGTTCTCATCTATATGAAAATTAGAATAGGTGCTTGAAAATACTCCTAGAATCTAAAAGATTTGGTACTTAATAATGTTAGGTAATCATAATGAAACTAGATGAGATAGCAAAAAACATATTTATCACCATTTTGACACTAAACTGTTTCTTAATTTATATTAACGCAAGCTATAGTGAAAGTGAAAGTTATGTCATCGTGTCCAACTATTTGCAACCCCATGGACTATACAGTCCATGGAATTCTCCAGGCCAGAATACTGGAGTGGGTAGCCATTCCCTTAGAAAGGAATTAAAAAAATTATTTTTCCCAGAGTTTTGGTCAGTTTTTAAATTTTTTCTTAAATATTTTGATTCTAAACTTGTATACATTACAGGATAACCCAAGAATCTGTGTTCCTTAATGTTTTCATTTTGTTTGATTTTTGCTAGCTTTGTTTTGATAAAGAAATTATGTCCATTTCCCTTTAGGCATATACTCTTTGTGTGATCTTGGGCAAGTTACTTATCAAACTCTCAAAACCAGTTTCCTCTCTAAAATATTGATAGTCATAACATATAAGAGCTTCTGGGAAGACTGAATCAGAGAATTTAAGTTGAACTCATAGTATAGTACCTAGTAAGAAATGTAATGGAATATTACTAATTGCAAATAAAACAAAACAAAAGAAGCCCCACACTTATCCTTTAAAAGTAACTGTTGCCAAAGATTACAAGTTTTGAGCACCCACTATGTATATATAATGTGTACTTCAAGCATTTCCCAAGTTGAATCTCATGTAATTCTCAACAACTAGAAACTGTTAGTATTTAATTTTACAAATGAAAAATAATGCTACACAGGGAAGTTAAATAATGTCCCCAGGCACACAGTCAATAAAAGGAGTAATCATGATTTAAACTGTGTTTGACTATCTATAGAATCTACACCTGTGAAAGTGAAAGGTTGAAAGTATTAATTGTTCAGTCATGTTCAACACTTTGTGACCCCGTGGACTGTAGCCCACCAGGCTTCTCTGTCTATGGGATTCTCGAGGCAAGCATACTGGAGTGGGCTGCCATGCCCTCCTCCAGGGAATCTTTCCAATCGAGGGATCAAACCTGGGTCTCCTGTATTTTCTGCGTTGGCAGGTGGGGTGTTTACCCTCTGAGCCACTATCAAGCTATGCCTCTTTTTACACTAGAGTGTTATCAGGCTCCAAATTGAACATTCGAAACAAACAAAAAAGGAAACATGGTGGGAAATATTTAAGGCAATAATTAAGAAAGTTTTTCAAATTTTAAGGCAAGATCAGATATTGAAACCTAAGTAGAAATCATAGGTGATATAGGATAAACCAAGACAGGTACCAGACATGATATTAATATAAATAAAAATAAGCAAATAAATCAAGCAAATCAATGTTGAATCTATAAAATGCTCAGGCTCTTAGTTTCATATCATAGGAAAAACTAACTAGTATCTGACACATAGTTATTTTCAGAACAGATGTGGTTAAAAATTCTTCAACCTTTAGGTCTGAGTCAAGGGTCTAAATCTGGCAGCTAGACAAAAATTGCCAATGACTCATGAACAAAGCAAAATATAAGGACATTTCATAAAACATGGTCTGTTAATAGGATATAATTATTTACCTCATGTCATTTAATATAATGACATTTCATGTTAAATATTCCCTAAATTTAAGCATATTTTAAATCCCAGACCAATAGGATATAACTACCATCCACTCTGTCTTGCTAGTGACCTCCAGATACAGGCAACAAAAATAATCAAAGCATTTTAGTAAAATTTATAAGATGAATCATACAAACCCCACATAGGCAATATTGAAAAGTAGATACGTAGTTTTACATTTTTTTTACAAAATCAGATGTTTTATAAAATATTTTACATTATAGAAAAAACTCAATACTATCATCTAATTCCAACAAAGCCAATGAAATTATTACAGTGCTAGCATGCAACTATTCCACTATTGAGAAAGTGTTCCATATAGAATCATTCAATCTACAGTAAAATTTAATTCTGATATCCCTCACTTTTGGGGGGGTAAGATATTCAATTAATTTTGTTTGAATTTTTTAAGGGAAAACAGCTTTTCTCATGTTTTAAAATTAGATTGTGGTGATACTTATTAGATTAAAATTATATTTCTGTTGGGTAATTGTAAATATATTGACATTTATCAAATTATATTCAGAAAGGGTGCATCTTACACTCTGTGAATTGTATCTAGGAACACCTGGTTAAAAACGCGCCCTCCAGTGGGAAGCGGTGGTTAGTCAGGTAGCTAACTTGGAAGCTGCCTGGCTTCTAACCGGCCAGAAAATACTGAATGTGTGACTAGGAGGTGGGTGAGGCCAGAGCAGCAGTTAAAGATAACATGGTGTTCAATGTGGCCGGAAATGATTAAATCATCTTTGCCTCACTCTTTTCCCATTAAAAAAACAGGCAGAAATAAACATTAGGGAAAATAATTTTCTGCTACTTACATTTTTGCCAAGCCCATTCTTAAAAAAAAAAAAAAGCCTTAAAGTAACTATTAGTCACTAGAATATAATCCGCACACATAAAGACCATTCAGTGAAATTAATGACATGCTTCCAAATGCACTTGAGGTTTAAAAAGAAGCAAGTAAACTAAACACATTTCATACTGAGAAAAGAAAACAAAAATGCATGTCATATCAGAAAGCATATTTGGCAATGTTCCATTTTATTTCTATCACTACTATAGTACAAAAGTCAATAAATACAGTGTATACTTATATGCCATTCTTGATAGTAACATTCACCTTTCATACGTCACAGAGCAGGTTGAGATAGATTCCTTCTTTCTGATTCTGAAGTACATGTTAATTTAAAGGGCAAAAATGCCCTATCTTTCTTCCTAGGCATATCCTTCCTAAAGAAATGATGCTACTACTTAACAGGTAAGATCTATGGAGTTGTTATTTACTTTAGCGGAATTTCTATTCTTCCTTTCAAAAACAGTGAAGCTGAGACTGTTACAAAGAAATGAACCCGATTAAAACTGGTCTTGTTTTATATTGAAAGTATATTTTATTTCTATTAAAATACTAATCCATAAACATTTTTGAAATAATATCGATTTTTAAACATTCAATGGTTATCCCTTTTTTAATGTTTTGCTATAGGAATTTCAATTATTTAAAAAATTGGATGTTAAAACAAATTTCCTTATACCATCATCTACTGATCTAACAATTTCCATGATTTGCTATATTTGCTTTGTCTATCTTTCTAGGTATATTTTTATTACTATATGCTTAAAGGAAATTCTAGACCCTATGTCTTCTACCTCGACTTAGCAAGGTATCTCTGAATAAATATAAAATTAGTAGCTATCACAGTTTTCGTTAGTTGAGACATTACAGAATAGAAACATAAAGTGTATCTATTTTCAGTCATGCCATGATGATGCATAATTTTTAGGATTTATTTAAAACACACAGAAGATAGGGCTTCCCAGGTAGTGCCAGTGGTAAAACATTCAGAAGACAAAGTATTAAGATTTTTGAGTAGTTCACTTCCATGCAAAATATTTTGACTCTATTTTTTCCTATTAGAAATTACAATCCAAAACTATAGGTGAAAATTATTACCATTTTAATATTAAAGAAAAAGCAACAGAAAACTTGTTTTAAGTCATATTTGCTGTTCTATTACATTTAAATATTCCTGCTTAATAAGTCCATAATTGTTCTGAATGTAGAAACAGGGAATACAATCTGCCACTGCACTTATGTATGCAGGTTTTTTATCCTAGAAGTGAGTTGGACAAGCAACAAATATACTAAAACATTTGAAATTCCAGAGTTTAATTCATAACGTTTAAATGCAATTTGCATATATTGGCAGTAAGTATATTAGAATATAATTTCAACATGTATTCACTTCAATTGATACAAGGTAACATAGTCTGTCAGTGTAAAATTTAAATAAAGTTAGTAACACTAATGATATAGCATTATAATTTTCACACATAAATACAAAGAATTTAAATTTATATATGCCACAATACAAATACTAAATGACCATGCTAATGAATCAAGATACCAAGTTAGTATTTTAGCTCCAAGAACCACATTTTGACTTTTACTTAGTTATGTTTTATACATAAATCTTTATATATGTACTTTAGGACTAACGAAGATGTTTAAAATTTTTCTTTAAAGACAATTTTTCATCTTTTTAATTTCTCTATATGTCTGTCATTAAATCATACCTTCAAAGAAACCGTCTCTTTGGGGCTGTGCTTTCTCTGGTGGTTTTGTAACAGAAACTTTATTTTCATTGTTTTTGAATAATGCTAGGCGCACAGTGGGATCTAGACAAAAAGAGATGAAGACAAAAGTTCAGCTCTGGTTCTTTCCGTCTCTCAAATTGCTAAACATTTTCTATATTAATATTAAAAATAATAGCCATTCTATAAAACTCTGTGAAATTATGATTTTTAAAAAATACCTTTATAATATAATAAAGTACCCAACACCTATACACTCTTGGTTAGCAGATTAAGAACTAGCCAATACTTACTACACAGGGAAGAAACACTAATAATGAGAAAAAATTGCATTTAAGTCTTCCAGTTATGCCATCAACTTTTTATTTATGGAGTTGTTTTACTGTTTATTTTTTTAACCCCTTTGTTAAATTCCTGATATTTTCATTTGAATACATTTTTTTCATGAATATAAATAGATAAAAGCTATTGTCATATGAAAAACCATATACCCTACTTTTCTCCTCTGAACTACAAGAAGGTAAGATATAGGAGATGGAAGCAAGGCAAATGAGATAAGAAACATAAAATATAATTTTCATTGGTTTTACAGATAAATGAATGATTTCTGGTTTGCATTGATCTATGATATTTTACATAATGAAGATGTATAAATTCTAAGTAATTTTTATAGCCAAGAGAATTCTGAATCTATTAATTTTACAAACTAAAAAATTGTAAAAGTAGGGTCCTATAGCTTTTTATTGATAATAAATGGTTCTAAGGAATGTGAAATGGGGATTTAGTGTGGTTTAATTAAGACAAAAGGTTTGTGCTTGTTGAAGAACTGTAATAAAGAGTAGAAAGTTGTACATTTAAAGTAGGTTAATATACTTTAAAAAAGATAGGTTGTATCTGACTGATATAATGTTGTATGTCAGTTATACCTCAATAAAAAAATAAATGAAGTAAGCTAATGTAAAACCGCAATTCAGCAAAGTCTACATTTTATTGATAACTTTGTATCATCCTGCAAAAAGAGAATTTAAGAATTTTCTATAAATATCTAGTATAATAGAAGTGAATATGTTAAATGAAAAATGAGATTTAAAATATAATAAAACCCGAATTACTTATTTTAATTAAATGTTAAGATAGCATGTTTTTTCAAATGTGAATTAGAAAAGCAGAATATTTGCAGTTATTCTCAAGTATGAGTACGCTGAAGATTTCCATTAGTCTTCCAGTTATAATTTACCCTTACTAAGCATGATTCACACGTTTCAGAGAGATTTTGTTTTTCAGATTAGGGAAAATATCAGTTAATATTTGGAAACATCTCATCACTGTAACTCCAGTACTCTTGCCTGGAAAATCTCATGGACGGAGGAGCCTGGTAGGCTGCAGTCCATGAGATCGCTAAGAGTCGGATACGACTTCACTTTCACTTTTCACTTTCATGCATTGGAGAAGGAAATGGCAACCCACTCCAATGTTCTTGCCTGGAGAATCCCAGGCACGGGGGAGCCTGGTGGGCTGCCGTCTATGGGGTCGCACAGAGTTGGACACGACTGAAGCGACTTAGCAGCAGCAGCAGCAACATCATTGTAAGCGACCAAGGTATTTTAAGAGGTGGGTGCTTCTATATGAATTCAATATGAATTATCAATAATAATAATAATAACAATATATTCAATTTAACAAGTATTATATATCACTTAAATCAGTAAACAAATACTGGTATGTTAAAAAGAGCAGTATCGGACGTCCCTGATGGCTCAGTGGTAAAGAATCCACCTAGCGATGCAGGAGACATGGGTCCAGTCCCTAATCCCGGAAGATCCCGCATGCCACTGAGCAACTAAGTCCATGTGCCACAACTACTGAGCCTGTGCCCTGGAGCCCCCGAGCTACACCCACGGAAGCCTGTGCACTTAGAGCCCCTGCTCCCGACAAGACAGCCCCCTGCAGTGAGAAGGCTGGGCAGCGCAACAAAGGGACAGCCCCTCGCCGCAACCAGAAGACGCCACACAGCCAAAAACAAATGCATGTTTTAATAAAAGAGCATTAGTCAGTCAGGGAAGGTAGATTACTATGGGTTTACGACTGAGCGACTTCACTTTCATTTTATTCTATGATACATTATTATAACCTTTAATTTTTGTACACATTCTCCTTTCTGGCCTTTTCATTTGATGTTTGTATTTCCTGACAAGAAATATTATAATCGTACAAAACTATGTTAGATCCAAGCTCCAATTTTTACTAGTTGTATGATTCTGGACAAATTGGTCCCACCCTCTGCTTCCTTTTTGTCCAATAATATTAATTTTGAAATATTACTGTGCAAATTAATTGTGGGCAAAGCATCAAGACATAAGTGTAGATAGGTACTCAATAAAGGGCAGCTACTAAACAGATAATTACAAAATAAAAAATAATAACATTTCCTGAAAAAGATCTTAAATCATTACTAGAATAAGGTAGGATATAAAGGAACAGACTATTCGATCCATACTTGACTTCATTTAATTCAGTACAGCACATGAGATCAAAACAGTGGATCTTCTCTAAGTTCTGTACTCCTTTGGGCAAATAATAAGCTCTCCATGACTTTATTTCTTAATATGTGAACCATGGATAATGACAGTGCTTTCTTCACACTACTATCATGATTAAATAATTCAACACATAAAATATTTAGAAGAGTTGTCTAGTTCTATATTCTTGAGGTAAGAATAATGGAGGGAGTAGCCATTCCCTTCTTCAGAGGATCTTCCCAACCCAGGGATCAAACTTGGGTCTTCTGCACTGCAGGCAGATTCTTTACTGTCTGAGCTACCGGGGAAGCCCTAATTTACTTACTAAGATCATTTTATTCATCAATAGCACACAAATAATACTACATTTTTAATATTTTTATTTCAAAGCATTCTGATTCCATCACCTTAAGTGGGTTTAAAATAATTCAAGTTGCAAAGGGAATAATAATAAGGAATAATGATAAGAAACCAAAAATATAGTAATTCTAGATGGGAAAAAAATCACCTGATTCTAATGGTCCCTGGAGAGACCACCATGAATGATACCATTGCTACCTTCAAAAAATACACAAGTGAGTAAGAAAGCCAGTATATAAGGATATTGTAAAGACCATTCCAAAGTCATTTAAATCTACTCCTCAGCAATCATCAATGGCAGGTCTATGTTGCTGTTTTTTAAATTTTTGTGTCTCCAAGTATGATTTGCCCAATATTTGAGAAATAGGTTGTAAATACATTTTTGTCATTTATTTAGAGAAATCCGTAAGTAAACTGCAGTTCATAGGATCATAAAGAGTCAGAAACGACTTAGCAATTGAACAACAATAATAAGTAAGCTGAGCTTCTATTATGTATGTGGTTCTGTGCTTGACACTTTATATCCACTACTTCATTTAAGTAACAATTTTCTTTAGGCATTACAATAGCCTTAAAAGTATTTCAATCTCTTGATAGATTTTATGAAAAAAAATAATTTTATTTCAATCTGTAAAGATCCCGACCAATCTCTTTACAGTTTCTTTAATCCTAAACTTAGCTCACTGGTTTATCTTACTAATGACATACATGAAAATCTGAAAATCTGGTTATTATCCATTTTCTGTATGTGCCATTCAGAGCAATAGTATAAAATAAGTTTTATGTTAAGGTTGAATGACAATAGTTCATTATTTAATAATGAGTATTATTTACTAATTTAAATTCGCTTTCTCATGGTAAAGAGTCTGCCTGCAGTGCAGGAGACCAGGGTTCGATCCCTGGGTTGGGAAGATCCTCTGGAGAAGGAAATGGCAACTCACTCCAGTATCCTTGCCTGGAAAATTCCATAGACAAAGGAGCCTGGCAGGCTACAGTCAATGGGGTCGCAAAGAGTTGGACACGACTGAGCGACTTCACTTTCTTTTCTTTCTTTCTCAAATATAGGTTTCCCTGGTGGTTCAGATGGTAAAGAATCTTCATGCAATTCAGGAGACCTGGGTTCAACCCGTGGGTCAGGAATATCCCCTGGAGAAGGGAATGGCTGCCCACTCTAGTATTCTTGCCTGGAGAATCCATGGCAGAGGAGCCTGCCATGGCTCCTAGACAGCAGGCTAGTCTATGGGTTTGCAGAGGTGGACACAACTGATCAACCAAGACTTTCACTTTTTCTCAAACATATATTTTAAATGACTATAAACTACACACACAGTCATACACATACACGGAGTTATATGCCTTTAGTGATGTTTAACTTACTGCTGATCTGCTTAACAGATATTTATTGAACATTTACTATAGTATTCAAATGACTATAAAATACACTAAAATACACTAAATGACTATATTATAGGGCTTCCCTCATAGCTCAGTTGGTAAAGAATCTGCCTGTAATACTGGAGACCTGGACTCAATTCCTGGGTTGGGAAGATCCCCTGGAGAAGGAAACGGCAACCCCCTCCAGTATTCTTACCTGGAGAATCTATGGCAGAGGAGCCTGCAGGCTACAGTCCAAGGGGTCGCAATAGTTGGACACGACTTAGCAACTAAACTGCCACTATGGTATTAGGTTCAGGGAACTCAGTGGGGAACAAGTGGAGACTGAGTCCTCTATGGTTTTAGTGTTCAAATAAGTTTTATTATTGTTTTATTTAGAGCACAATGAAGTCACATTTAATCAAAATTCTTTTAAGTTCCTTTTGGGAATCACTGAGGTGAACAAAATAAATCAGCAATAAACTTCACTTTGTCAGTTTTGTCTAAGCTGTTTCCTTTTGATCCTTCCTCCTTAACGTGTCTTAATTGTCTTATCATTTTTGCAACCTGATTTCTTTGCCATAGCTCATGAACGGCTTAATTCATACTAAAAAGTTGGCTTTTATTATTTTCTATATGGCTTAATTCTTGGCTATAACTAAATGGTTCCAACACAGTCTCAAGATTTTCTCTTCATTCACATGGGATCAGCAAATATTTATTGAATGCTTTCCATGTACTTGACACTGTGCTAGGCATTATCAACAGCTGCAAGATGATTCTTATTCCTAGTAATGTGTGTGTATACATGTGTGTGTGCCCAGTTGTGTCTGATTCTTTGCCACCCCATAGACTGTAGCCCACAAGGCTCCTCTGTCCTTAGTATCTCCCAGGAAAGAATATTGGAGTGGGAGCCATCTCCAGGGGAACTTCCTGACTCAGGGATTGAACCCAGGTCACCTGCATTGCAGACAGATTCTTTACCACTGAGCCATCTGGAAAGCCCAATATCCCTAATGGGAGTTCTGTCTTTATAATGAAATTACCTTCTTTTCTTCATCTGGTTTATCTTTCTTCTAACTCTGAAATTTGATATGCATAAATATGATAAATATTGGAAAGCCATCTTATGTTTTCATCCTTACATTCTTAGCCCTTAAACTTCCCATTCGTTCTCTACTAAAATCCCTACACACAGACCTCTCCTCTTTGAAGAAAGCTCCACATCAAAACCAGTCACTCACTCTCTTTTTCCATCTGGCTCATCTCAGTTTTGCTACCAATTATGATATTTTTAGGATATTGACCCTTAGATTTTTAATAAACCAGCAACTCTCACTTCACACATGATGTTCTTCACTGCAGTACTAACCTCCAAACTCCACTGGCTATCTGCTAAATTCCTACCCAGATCACCAAATTCTGAAATCACTTTTGTCCATGACATGACAAGAGGACAAAAAACAAACAAACAAACAAACAAAAAAAACAACCCAGCAAACACAAGATCAGTCATCACTGGCTCACACCTAGGTCCATCATGAGGGAAAGAGCAATGACTTACTACAGATAACGATTAGAACCCAATGCTAAACTGAGTAAATCATGGTAACTCCTCACAATTTTAGATTCCGTCCTATGGCTTTCAATTAATTCCTCCTCACCCTTCTTCTACCCATCCTCTCTCTTCTGGCAGATGACCTAATTTATCCTAATGGAAGTCACCAATATTAAAAGTCCTCCGAAGGCTTCCCACACTGCTTTCCTTAGCCCCTTGTTTCTCCGTTAATCAGTAACCTGACCGGTATTTCTCTCCTATCTGCTGCTGCTGCTAAGTCACTTCAGTCATGTTTGACTCTCTGCGACCCCATAGAGGGCAACCCACCAGGCTCCCCTGTCCCTGGGATTCTCCAGGCAAGAACACTGGAGTGGGTTGCCATTTCCTTCTCCAATGCATGAAAGTAAAAAGTAAAAGTAAAGTCGCTCAGTCATGTCCGACTCTTACTGACCCCATGGACTGCAGCCCACCAGGCTCCTCTGTGCATGGGATTTCCCAGGCAATACTGGAGTAGGCTGCCATTGCCTTGCTCCTATCTGCAACTTTCTTCAAATAACTAACCCCCTACCTTTTGTCCTATGTTCACTCTCATCTTAATCAAATATTATTGACATAACCCTTGGTTAAATAAATATATCTACAAGATACAAACAGGAAATATTTTTAAGAGCATCATCAACAACTGAGCAACTTGCTATAAGGTTTTTCACAGTATGAAATTTGGATTAATGCTTCCATGCTTCTATATTTATGCCCCACCACCTTGAGGATTACTGCTTTGTTAGACTGAAGGGATTCCACTTAATTTTCTCTTCTCTGACTGTCCCATCTGACACTCTCCCTACACCCAGGAGACCAACATTCAATCTCTGGGTCGGGAATATCCCCTGGAGAAGAAAACGGCTATCCACTCCAGTATTCCTGCCTGGAGAATTCCATGGACAGAGGAGGCTGGAAAAAATAGATGTGATTATAAATTAATGATAATAAGTATCAGATGAAAGCTAAACAAGTACTTGGAAAAAACAAACAAACAAACAAACAAATGGGGCTTCCCTGGTGGCTTAAACAGTAAAGAATCTGCTGCAATGCAGGAGATCTGGGTTTAATCCCTGAGTTGGGAATATCCCCTGAAGAAGGAAATGGCAACCCACTCCAGTCCCCTTGCCTGGAGAATTCCGTGGACGGAGGAGCCTGGCGGGCTACAGTCCATGGGATCACAAGGGGTCAGACAGGACTAAGTGACTACACCCACAGAGCTGGTTAGTCTCCCGCAGTTTTATGAACAATGTTGCCCTCTGGTGGCCTGAAATTTTCAAGTTGGCAAGTTGGACATGTAAGAGATACACATATATAACTGTATATTTGAAAATTACTAGTAAATTTTAAAGTATTTAACAGAATTAAAATGTTTAAAATATAATCTAAATGCATTAAGTAATAAAAGTTTAAAATTATGGCCATCAGAGTCAAATTGAAAGGGAAAGAAAGTGAATGTCAAAGAAAGTGAAATTCGCTCAGTCACGTCCGACTCTTTACTATACAGTCCATGGAGCTCTCCAGTCCATAAAACTGGGGTGGGTAGCCTTTCCCTTTTCCAGGGGATCTTCCCAACCCAGGGATCAAACCTAGGTCTCCTACATTGCAGGCAGATTCTTTACCAGCTGAGTCACAGGGGAAGCCCAAGAATACTGGAGTGGGTAGCCTATCCTTTCTCCAGTGGATCTTCCCGACCCAGGAATTGAACTCGGGTTTCTTGCATTGCAGGCAGATTGTTTACCAACTAAGCTATAAGGGAAGCCCAAATTAGTTAATAGCATGTCACAACTCATTAATTAATTGCATACAGTAATTGATTGCATTAACACTAGAAAAAATTTTATTCTGTAAGAAGAAAGACTGAGTTACAGAGTCTTAAATTATTTGCTCACATATGCAAGAAGACATAAATGCTACATCATCTACCTACTAAAGATTAAAATATAATTGTACAGGATCCCACTGATGTTCTTTTTCATCTTTAATCTTACCTTGACTATATCTATTCTGGATATATGTGGTGAAGGGGGAGTAGAGAAAAAGAGTAAGAAGGATTTAAAGGTCATCATTTTGTTTTACACTTCAGAATGCAAATTTCTGAAAATTGGTTTCATTTCATCAATCTGGATAGTGTTTTGATAAAACACTATTTTGAGAATCAAAACAAAAGCTTAATATAAAGACGCAAAACCTCACACAGTAATAAGAATGTGATTTGGCTTACAATCATGTAACTAGAGTAAATCTCTCTATAAAAATTATATGATTGCCATTTTGGATCTTTACCTAACAGGTCATGCTTAATGACCACTGGCAAAATGCTAAATTTAAGATATACCTGTTAGCTTGAATATCTGGTTATCCTTTTTCTTTTGTTACCCTATCATGCCCCCTTGTGACAGATAAAAAGAAGTTTAACTTTTGCTTCATAATATTATGTCTAATTTTTGGCCACACAATGATTTTTATTTTCAGCATATATTCCTTATTAAAATTTTTCTAAAAATATTACCTACTATACTGATTTATTAAAAATGTACTCAACCTAAAAAAAAAAACTCAATTACTAGAAATAGCAAGAAAGACCTATATATTTTCAGAGTCTAACAAGACAAAATTTTCCTTAGCTTCCCTATCACAGACTATTGCAAATACTATAAATAATTAAAAAAATTAGATCTTGAACATAAATAATAAATATGTGTTGAACATTGGCTCAATCAGTTCTTAAGCTACTTTTGGTATTTGAACTTGCTCCAGGAATTTCAGTAACTTTTATTAATCTCAAAACAGTTTTTAAATGTTGCTTTTGATACTGTTGAAAGTGAGGAGAAATATCCATCAAAGCAATATAACATGATCAAACTACCCTGAATTACTGCACTGAATTCCACTTCCCTAGAACTGAAGGAGAGTCTCACTATTTTTAGGGTTTTGGGGTTATATTTCCCTGGGTAACCACCACAGAGGGTTCAGGTCACAGAGCCCGGATGCACTGGGTAGGAGTTTACAACAAAAGAGTACAGGATGCACGAAACAATCTGATCACAAAGCAAATACTGGCATTTTCTCTAAAAAGGATTGCTATTTTAATTCTTTAAATGTAAAAATCTTTGAGTACACACAAAAAATCACACTTATCTTAAACAGATAAAAGATAGAATTAAGATATCACTCTATAAGGCCAAAAAAGGAAAGTTGAACACTTATGAATATAAAAATGAGTCATCAGTAATTTATCAATGGCTAGTAACTGCTGTGTTAACAAATATCAGTTATTCCTCAGAAACCAACAGTATCTTGGTTATTTTGTTTCTAAAAATTATATATGTATATACACACACACATATATTTCTTAGAATTCTAGAATTGAATTGATCAAAGTAATAAATAGAAAATTAATAAAGGTAAAAATTAATCTGAGTGTTTCTTTGTATACTGGTATAAGCTAGAACTATAGGATAAATACAGACTCCTTGCTTGTCTCAGGAGTAATGGTACTTTTATGGAAACATTTCACTGACATTAAGATTTTTATAAAGAAAATTGATGAATGAGAGAAAGCAGATAGAAAAGAATGTCATATTACTTATATTGAGCCTATGAGTCCACGAGTAAACACAAAGTTATATGAAATATACAAATAACTTAAATTGTCTTAATTATAGCTATAAATTCATTAACCACCTATTTCTTGCTCTAATATCTACAAATTACTCCACATATTAAGTAATTTTAATAAAATAACTAGAGGTGTCCAAATAAAGACAAATGACTTGAAGAGCCTGGCAAGTGGGACGGAAGAAAGATGCCTCTGAACATTTTGCAAGTTCAGCATAACCACAAAAGATATACACTGTGCTCCTTTCCCAAAGTGTCAAAGCTGATATTCATGGAACTGATAAATGCACGGAAATAGTTTATAGAATAATCAAGCCATTTAAAAGCACACAAAGGAATAAGCACGTGAAGCAGATGCTCTTTAGAACCACCATTTGCTGAGACGAACCAGCTTAGAAAGCAATTACAGCATAATTCTCAGTGCACAATAGATAGAATAATCAATAGCAAAGCAGATAAGAAACAGGGGAAAGTAAAAATAGTATTTAAGAATATAATAAATCATTAAATGCAATATCATAAATTTCTCTACATTTTTCTTATTATTTTTATGTAATATTTCCTTAGTCTCATATCAGTGCATTTTATTTCTATGCTTATTAAATACAATTTGCTAAAAATAGTTTAAATGATTATATTTTCAATGTCAGATACACAGTTATTGAGCATTGATTACCCACCTAATTTTTTCCTTAATTTCTTTGATTTCATTTTCTGTGCTCTCTTCAGCATCTGCTGAGCAGTAGAAATATCCTTAAAACCCCTATTGAAAGATCAAATTTAATAAAGGCAAAAATCCTCAGACTATATTTATATTATGCATATACATATAAACATACATATCTGAATTATATCATACCAAAACAAATTTGAATTTCCACTTAAGAATCTAAATTTAACAGAGGTATAGTTTCTTAAAAACTAATAGAGATATTCTTGAAATCTTGAAAAATACCTGTTTTGGATATTTAAAAGTATCTAAATTTCTTAATATGTTAGTGTTAAATGAACTACATACCATTCTTCTGAAATTTTTTCTTCTTTTTCAGACTTTAGCAGACTCTTTCTGCTGGTCTTTGCTTCAAGTGGTTTGGATAAAGTTCTATTTTCTGATCTAGCAATAGGACAAAAACCACACTTGACTGAATCAACACAAGTATATCAGCACTTTTTAAAACTACAAGCTGTTTATGTTGTCTCACACTTGGAAATAAAATATATTTAAGTTACAGAAAAAACTTTATCTTGTAAAGTAATAAAAGTCAGCCATTAATTTAAAATGTTTACATTTCAATTACTTGAAGCATATTTCAATCCTATTGTCGAAAGAAACAACATTGGAATTTTTATTCTAACTCTTATCTCTACCTATATAGCAGTATTTAAAAGTCCATTTGTGTACAACAGTTAATAATATTATTTCACTGACACTTTGTATTTGCTTTAATGAATGTACGTCACACATTTTTCTTACAATGAAAACTTCATAAAATCATTAAATTTTTAATGCAAATGCTCTACCATGTTCTAAGCAAGCAAATTCATACATATTTTCATAATCTTCCTATTTTTGTAAGGAGTATAATATTTTGTCATTCATTTAAGTTTGATCCTCTAAAAGAGCAATTTAACTTACCTACTATTAAATTGTGTGTGTTCTGATGAAAGCAAATTTTCTTTCTCATTACATAGCCATGCTTGAGCTGGATGACTTGGTAAATTAAGTGAAGTATCATCATATTTTAAGATTCCAGAGAACTTTCCAGAAAAAAATGTACATACATATAAATAAATTGGAAAAAATCTAACATTTATATTATATTACTTTACATGCATATTACTGAGTAGTTTAAGAAAAACATATAAAAATTAAAACTTGTAATAAAATGAAATTTATAGACTAGCCATACAAATGTCCTTTCTTGCTGTGGTGAGAGGTATGCTTTTTATATAGTTTGCATATACAAAATGATTAATTGAAAAGATCATTAAAAAATTCAGAAAACAAAAACTTCAAAGATTATCAAATAAATAACAGATATTACAGTCTATTGACCTCTGACTGAGAATCTTCAGCTGTTGCCCTTTTAATGCATATTTTTGTATTTTTAAAGTGCTGTAAACGAGTGATTTTATGCAGCTGAAGCATATCTTATTTTTTTTTTTTTGCTACTGTGAAATAAAGTGTTGAAAGAAATCCAAAATAAAGAAAAAAAATTAGGAGCAAATGAAAGAAAAGCTACATGAAAAATTACATCTGGGGATGAGGAGGAAGTCAGAGGCTTCTAAAAGTAATTGTGTTTTTCAAGTCAATAAATTGTATTATTAATCACTGCAGCATAGCATAACCTTTAGAAATGAGCAAAGATCGAGCACTAAGAGATTTCCATGACATGTTACCTTTGGCCAGTGCAGCTGGTTTGGAAGAAGCAGTGTTTGTGAAGGGAAGCGGGCGGAATCTAAAGCAAGCCATTCCTTCTCTAAGGCAGCCTGAACAAATAACATTAATGTACATAATTTAGTTTGCATAACTTTTATAAAGATTCTTTTAAACTGTCTTACACACTACCAATGTTAAGAAAGTATATCAGCATTTCTACTTGGAGGAAAATTTGCTACTTGCTCTCGTTATGAATCTGTTTAATGCAAACATTCTAAAAAAATGGGATAAAATTTTTCATCCCCAAGTAGAATAAAGTGAAACCTTGAGTACTCACATGTTCTAAAAAATGAGAAGTACAGATTGTTCAGTGTATTTAACTGTTTGAGAACAAGGACTCTGAGCCAACTCTAGATGTAACTGAAGGACATAATAGTTTAACTTTTTATTATGCAAATTATAATATTTTCCATCAAACCTCACTATTTAAAATTTATATTATTTTAACATATTAGTATCACTTTTTTGGAAAATACTATCTGTAAGTTAGCTTTTACTTAATTTTAGTTCAAAATTTCACAAATTTTCTGAATATATGGAAAAAAAGAATTTTGTGGCAATATATGGAACATGGTTCCTGATACTATATTCTCTAATTCAAAGGCTTGAATGATAAAAATATAAAATTTGAAATGATTTTAAGTCACTTCATTCTTCATCTTATAAGATTTTTATTCCATTTAGGTAATTTCCAAACTTTTTATCTTTCTACAATGGAACTGTCCTAGTTACACTAGTATTGTATAATTTAGGATATCATTATCTAAATTTTATTTGCTTGGCTTATCTAATATGGTTTAAATAATATTCTTTGGCTCTATAATTTTTAAAAAATCTTTAAGAAAAAAGGGTGGTCAGAATACCAATAAACTTGATTTTTTAAAGTTTCTAAAATGATCAAACATATTTATGTTTTAAAAACTGGAATGACTATAAGCTAAGACTTAAATTCAGTTTTCCATTTATATAGCTTCAGTGTTTCTTGACTGTCTCTTGAAAGACCACTGGAAAGGCAAGACTAAGACATTCGGACTACAGACCAGCAGTGCAAGGGCAGACCATTGTTTATAGCATTCAGTCTTAGGAAATCTCATCAAATTTATGTTATCTGAATATCTATGTAAAAAGAACACAGTTGTGTGCCAGTACATTGTTCCACCTGCGAAGAGATTATTAACACATATGTCACAGTTATATACTTGTTATACCTGGTTTAAGAATATATATCTGATTTAAGAGGGGCTGCTGCTGCTGCTACAAATGCAAAATTGCAAGCAGTATGCATGGCTGAGATTTTTTTAATTATTTATTTTGTATGACAATTCAAGGAAAATTTAGTTCTATCCCAGGAAAGATCAAGGTCCAAGACATATCAGTTATTGTTAAATTAATATTCTTATTCCGTAAAACTGCTGAAATGAAGAGATGTGGAAACAATACTACAAAAGGCAAAATGCCAGAGGATTCTGGGATCATGGTGGGTTAGGGAGCACCAGGAACCTGTCTCCCAACCTACACAACTGAACCCGCAGAATCTGTCTAGTATAACCATTTTAGAAGTCTAGAGTCTACTGAAGGCTTGTAATGCCCTGGGGAAAATGGTTAATTTTGGTCAATGTCAACTCTTAGCACAGTAACAGCTACCTATCTTCCATTCCCCAGCCCCAAGGCAGGCAGTCATTCATGTGTTTCAGGAGTAAGCTGCACATAGCTTGCAGTGGTCAGGGTAGACAAAGAGGATGCTGTCTTCCAAATACTGGAGATATGTGATTGACCTTTGTTTGTTGCTTCTGATCACAGAGGTACAAAGAGGTGAGTGGCCATATCATATAGATGATACCATATAGAGGTTTCTTCCTTGGAAAAGCTACATAAAGTCTAGGGAAATTTTTAGTTCTATTGATATCTAAAAGTGTAGAAAACTTTGAAAATAGCTTTTCTCATTTTTTTTAGTATAAGGTGACAGACATTTTTAAGATTCTAGAATAATTTTTTAACTTTAGTCTTTTAAAAATTTTAGAGACATAAATAGAAGGTGCAATATAAAATGCTAAAGATACTTGGTAATTATATAATCTCAACCAAAAATGTTCCCAAGACTACTAATTTATACCAGTTCAAGCTTATTAATATCAAATATACATGATAGTATCTAGTATGTTGAGGAAAAAAACTCAAAACATCAGGAGGAATTGGTCATAATTATAAATATGCTACTGTTTGAAAATGTATATTAATATGTCTTTCTTACTGCTGGGCATATACAAATTTTATTTATTGCTTAAGAAAACCTTCTGCTCAGATATTCCTTAATTTACAACTGAGAATTTGGAAAGCTTTCTGTTTATTAGAAGACTAAATCAAAATTTATTTATATATTAAAAATAAAATTGTGTCTCCTGGTTTATGGAAACTGTAATAGAATTTGTATTTTGCTATTGTGTGAAAATTGTATAATCTGAATTATGCTGAATCACTTCACAGTGCTTTTCAGGTCTAATATATCCTTCTACTTTTCTGCCTATTTGTTCTATTAATTTTTGAGAGTTTGATATTGAAACTCCAACTAAAAATCTAAATTTATCTACTTTAAAAAGTAAGTGTAATATGGTAGATCAGACAGTAAAGAAACTGTCTGCAATGCAGGAGACCCAGGTCCGATCCCTGGTTTGGGAAGATCCCCTGGAAGAAGGGAATCGTTACCCACTCCAGTATTTTTGCCTGGAGAATCCCATGGACAGAGGAGCCTGGCAGGCCACAGTCCATGGCATCACAAACAGTAGACACGACTGACCCACTAAGCAGAGCACAGTATGGATGCACACAACTTGGAAGACTCTCAGGGGAATTAAGATGAGCGAAAAAAACAATCCACAAATGTTACAAATTGCATGACTCATTTATATAACATTCTTGACATGACAACATTATAGAAATGGAGGACAGATGAATGAATGGTTGCCAACGGCAAGAGACTGGACTGGGGAGGTGGCTGAGGCTACAGGAGCAACAGGATGGATTCTCATCATGATGGAACTATTTTGTATCCTGATTGTGGTGGTGGATACATGAGTCTACGCGTGATAATATCATGATAAAACTGGAGAGAATTAAACACACATGTGAGGACAAACAAAACCAGGGAAACAGAAAAACATAAAGTTGAATTCAGATAAATTTGCAATTATGCATTCACAACATTTGAATATACATACACTGGACTTTTTATCAGAGAAGAAATTTTTACCCTATAATCCAACTTTGAAAGACTATGAAATAAGGCTATCAGAAGAGCTGGGAGTTACCTTCATGCTTATTTGCATGAAGGTGAAAGTGAAACTCACTCAGTTGTGTCCCACTCTTTGCGACCCCATGGACTATACAGTCCATGGAATTCTCCAGGTCAGAATACTGAAGTGGGTAGCCTTTCCCTTCTCCAGGGGATCTTCCCAAACCTGGGATCAAACCCAGTTCTCCCATATTTCAGGCAGATTCTTTACCAGCTGAGCCACAAGGGAAGCCCAAGAAGACTGAAGTAGGTAGCCTAACCCTTCTCCAGCAGATCTTTCCAACCCAGGAACTGAACTGGGGTCTCCTGCATTGCTTATTTGCATATGTATATCTAACATTTTTCATGCCAACTAGTATAATCCTTTCATTTAACATATGAAACTAGAATCAGACTTGCTCTAAGCCACGGGTTACTTAGAGTTGAACAAGTCCTACAGATTCTAAAGCAATGTCTTGATCTTGTTTTCTTTCTATAATCCCTGACTCTGAGCCCCAATAGTTTCTTCCTCTTCTACCCAAGTTGACTCATGCCATTTTCAAAATAATCCTTTCTAACACTTCTTGATAACTTTTGTTGCACCTCAGAATCCTTAAAATCCTTGGAAAGTTGGCCGATTATGAATTTCAAAACACACTTTCTAAACACTCCCTTCCATTATCAATGTTGATACCTTTTCAATTATCTATTAGCTAACTTCAGCCATATAGCTGTGGCCCTTGAAATTCATCTGTGTAATTTTTCTGTTTTCTGAACCATTAGAGCCTGACAGTTATGTGCCTTTTTCACAAAAGCTAACTCAACAATGAGCTGATAGACTGATTTCACAACTCTCACTTCCTTCTGTCCACATGCCTAGATAAGGCAATTTGATCAGTTATGTGGCTGTCCTCAGAAAGGGATCATACCCTTGCAGCTACTTCTTATGTAATAATTATGCAAAAATACATGGAGGATGACACAGACCTATTTTGACAGCTCAGGATTTTCTCTTGATCATTCCTAGGCATGGAATATATTTATTTCCCTAATAGGAAGTTCCAGGCCAGCTTGATCGACACATTCTTAGGGTGAAGCCTGACAAAAAGAGGCTTAGGGTATACAAACTTAATTCTGGTTAAGTTTTATAAAAGTGCACTTGTTCCTCTTCTGAACACTTCCAGACAAAAGGTCTAGGTGTGAATAGAGAATCATTTTAATCACCACATTAAAAATGTGAAGTTATAGCTACTGAAACGGGACATACAATCCAGTTAGAATCACTTCTTAAACTAGAACTACTCATATCTTTGAAAAGAAAACCTCAGATTCTGAGAGGTATAGGGAAAGGAAGGACATTAATGAACTTCTGTCCTTCAGAACTACTCTTGAAACCTCCCACCATAAGAAAAATGCCCTTGTGGGGCCCTCCCAAGCTTGTGCAAACACCTTAAATTTAACTCACAGTTGAGCCTGCCACTCCCTTCCAGGGACTACACGGTGACAGTCATTCTCCTTAAGTCTATCACGACATCAGGTGGTGGCCCCAGATCCTGCACCAGTCCCTGCTTCCACCCCCTCATAAAACACCTCTGGATTCTTAGTCTTCCTATGGTGTGGACGAATGCCACCTGGAAGGTGTCCTGGTCATATATCACCTTCAAATGTTTAAGAAAACACCACTATGGCCTTGAAAGCATTCAAGTAGGTCTCAGTTCACTGGCCAGGGTTGTTTTAGATGGCAGAATTGCCTTAGAATTCTTCGAGGGTCAAGAAAGAGTCTGTGTAATAGCTAAGACTTCCAGCTGTACCTGGAATAAAGCTGAAGTCCAATAGGAAGTTCAATGCACAAGCTTAAAGAGGAAATGCCTGGTTCAGTTCCCTTCAATCGCTCAGTCATCTCCAACTCTTTGCAAATACATGGACTGCAGCACGCCAGGCCTCCCTGTCCATCACCGACTCCCAGAGCTTGCTCAAACTCATGTCCATCAAGTCAGTGATGCCATCTAGTCATCTCACCCTCTATCGTCCCCTTCTCCTCCTGCTTTCAATCTTTCCCAGCATCAGAGTCTTTCCCAGTGACACAGTTCTTCCCATCAGGTGGCTAAAGTATTAGAGTTTCAGCTTCAGCATCAGTCCTTCTAATGAATATTCAGGACTGATTTCCTTTAGGATTGACTGGTTGGATCCCCTTGCAGTCCAAAGGACTCTCAAGAGTCTTCTCCAACACCACAGTTCAAAAGCATCAGTTTTTCAGCACTCAGCTTTCTTTATGGTCCACCTCTCACATCCATACATCACTACTGGAAAAACCATAGCTTTGACTAGACAGGCCTTTGTTGGTAAAGTAATGTCTCTGTATTTAAAATGCTGTCTAGGTTGGTCATAGCTTTTCTTCAAAGGAGCAAGTGTCTTAATTTCATGGCTGCAGTCACCATCTGTAGTGATTTTGGAGCCCCTAAAATAAAGTCTGTCACTGTTTCCATTGTTTCCCCATCTATTTGCCACGAAGTGACAGGACTGGATGCCATGATCCTCATTTTTTAAATGTTGAGCTTTAAGCCAGCTTTTTCACTCTCCTCTTTCAACTTCATCAAGAGGCTTTTTAGTTCTTCTTCATTTTCTGCCATAAAGGTGGTGTCATCCGCATATCTGAGATTACTGATATTTCTCCTGGTAATCTTGATCCCAGCTTGTGATTCATCCAGTCCAGCATTTCTCATGATGTACTCTGCATATAAGTTAAGTAAGCAGGGTGACAACATATAGTGTTGACATACTCCTTTCCCAATTTGGAACCAGTTGGTCGTTCCATGTCCAGTTCTAACTGTTGCTTCTTGACCTGCATACAGATTTCTCAGGAGGCAGGTCAGGTGGTCTGGTATTCCAATGACTTTAAGAATTTTCTGCAGTTCGTTGTGATCCACACAGCCAAGGGCTTTGGCATAGTCAATAAAGCAGAGGTAGATGTTTTTTCTGGAACTCTCTTTCTTTTTTGATGATCCAACAGATGTGGGCAATTTGATCTCTGGCTCCCCTGCATTTTCTAAATCGAGCTTAAAGATCTGGAAGTTCACCGTCCATGTACTATTGAAGCCTGGCTTGGAGAATTTTGAGCATTACTTTGCTAGTGTGTGAGATGAGTGCAATTTTGCAGTAGTTTGAGCATTCTTTGGGATTGCCTTTCTTAAGGATTGGAATGAAAACTGACCTTTTCCAGTCCTGTGGCCACTGCTGAGTTTTCCAAATTTGCTGGCATATTGAGTGCAGCACTTTCACAGCATCATGTTTCAGAATTTGAAATAGCTCAACTGGAATTCCATCACCTCCACTAGCTTTGTTCGTAGTGATGCTTCCTAAGGCCCACTTGACTTCACATTCCAGGATGTCTGGCTCTAGGTGAGTGATCACACCATCATGATTATCTGGGTCATGAAGATTTTTTTTAATATAGTTCTTCTGTGTCTTCTCCCCACCTCTTCTTAATATTTTCTGCTTCTGTTAGGGCCATACCATTTCTGTCCTTTATTATGCCCATCTTTGCATGAAAAGTTCCCTCAGTATCTCTAATTTTTTTTGAAGAGATCTTTAGAGTTTCCCATTCTATTATTTTCCTCCATTTCTTTGCACTGATCACCGAGGAAGTCTTTCTTATTTTTCCTTGCTATTCTTTGGAACTCTGCATTCAAATGGGCATATCTTTCTTTTTCTCCTTTGCCTTTCACTTCTCTACTATTTCCAGATATTTGTAAGGCCTCGTCAGACAACCATTTTGCCTTTTTGTATTTCTTTTTCTTGAGGATGGTATTGATCCCTGCCCCCTGGAGAATGTCACAAACCTCCATCCACAGTTCTTCAGGCACTCTGTCTAACAGATCTAATCCCTTGAATCTATGTGTTACTTCTACTGTATAATCATAAGGGATTTGATTTAAGTCATACCTGAATGGTCTAGTGGTTTTCCCCACTTTCTTCAATTTAAGTCTGAATTTGGCAATAAGGAGTTTATGGTCTGAGCCACAGTCAGCTTCTGGTCTTGTTTTTGCTGATTTTATAGAGCTTCTCCATTCTTTGGCTGCAAAGAATACAATCAGTCTGATTTTGGTGTTGACCATCTGGTGATGTCCATATGTAGAGTCTTCTCTTGTGTTCTTGGAAGAGGGTGTTTGCTATGACCAGTGCATTCTCTTGCCAAAACTCTATTAATCTTTACCCTGCTTCATTCTGTACTCCAAGGCAAATTTGCCTGTTACTCCAGGTGTTTCTTGACTTCCTACTTTTGCATTTCAATCCCCTATAATGAAAAGGACATCTTTTGTGGGTGTTAGTTCTAGAAGGTCTTGTAGGTCTTCATAGAACAGTTCAATTTCAGCTTCCACAGCATTACATCAGGGCACAGACGTGTATTACTGTTATATTGAATGGTTTGCCTTGGAAATGAACAGAGATCATTTTGTTGTTTTTGAAATTGCATCAGAGTATTGCATTTCGGACTCTCTTGTTGACTATGATGGCTACTCTATTTCTTCTGAGGGATTCTTGCCCACAGTAGTAGATATTATGGTCATCCGAGTTAAATTCACCCATTCTAGTCCATTTTAGTTCACTGATTCCTAAAATGTCGATGTTTACTCTTGCCATCTCCTGTTTGACCAGTTCCAATTTGCCCTGATTCATGGACCTAACAATCCAGGTTCCTATCCAATATTGCTCTTATAGCATCAGACTTTTACTTCCATCATAAAAGTTACAACTGGGTAATCTTTAATGAAGCCTGGTAACCTTCACTAAATGTATAAAGAGGGTACCCTAATGAATTCTGTCTTAGCCCCTGTCAGATTATTCACAGTGGCCACTGGAGTGGCTATGTGTGAGAAAATCTGCCATATACATACTAGGGGTACATACTGTTGGGAGGGAGATAGCTTTCTTTACATCTCTTAACACTTCTGTGTGACTTATGACATCTTTTGTTCTGGACTATCTTTCTAAAAATGTTATTATAGCTAACAGATTTGGAAAATATAGTTTCTGAGTGTCTTCTTGCAGTGCAGAGGCAAAATTTGTTTGCGTTCTGGTATAAGAAAATAATGACTTCTTCTGGAGCATAAAACAAGCAGATTTTTTAGCAGTCCTTTTAAAATGTAGGGTTTCCTAAGCCTCCCAATTCCCAAGAGGGAATTCTTCTCTATGGAACTTGAGGGCAAAGGGAAATAAATACGAGCATGACATTTCTGCTGCCTGACAAGTAATAAATGTTTCATTTCTTCTGCCAACCCCCTTGAAAGTGTGGCAGCCTACCTTGTTAGATTGCATGCAGGATAAAATCTCAGATCGCTCACTTCTCAGCATTTAAAAATTTAAGGCAAACTATGGGCTTTATGTAAGGAGACTCAACTAGTCAATCCTAAAGGAAATCAATCCTGAATATTCATTGGCATTACTAATGCTGAAACTGAAGCTCCAATACTTTGGTCACCTGGCTCATTAGAAAAGACCCTGATGCTTGGAAAGATTGAAGGCAGGAGGAGAAGGGGACAACAGAGGATGAGATGGCTGGATGGCATCACTGACTCGATGGACGAGAGTTTGAGCAAACTCCAGATTTGGTGATGGACAGGGAGGCCTGGCATGCTGCAGTCCATGGGGTCGCAAAGAGTCAGACACAACTGAGTGACTGAACTGAAGTGAACTGATGTCTTCCCAGGTGGCGCTAGTGGTAAAGGACCCTCCTGCCAATGTAGGAGACGTGGGTTTAAACCCTGGGTTAGGAAGAGCCCATGGAGTAGGAAATTGTAACCCACTCCAGTATTCCTGCCTGGAAAATTCCATGCACAGAGGAGCCTAGCAGGCTTCAGTCCATGGGGTTGCAAAAAGTCAGACATGACTGAGCATTCACACACACATGCTTAATAAAAACCCAAATAAATTGATTCTTGGTTATCAGTGTCCCCTTGGTTAAACATTTGTTAAATGCAAACACATTTCAGACGGGCAACAAACCAATATAAAAACTTCATGGTATACTGATCCAGGCTTTTTGTTTGAGGCAAATTTACTAAGACAGATTTATATTCACTTCTTTTATAGCAATTATAATTCACTGTAAAATTCAAATATATTTCTGATATCTGCTAGATTAGGGACCGTGTTATATCTGTCTATGTACATACGCTGGTACTAAGCATGGTGGCCACCATACGTAAACATTCAGTATTTGTTGTCTGGGAGTGAAAAATAAGTTTGAATAGATGACTGCAACTCTTTCGAGGATATTTTAAAGAAGAGTATAGACTTAATCCAAAGGAACTACTGTTATGACCTAAATAAGATGAAAAGGAAGTACTGGTTAGATAAATCTTGCATTTGTATATAGGAAAGTAAAAGAAAGAACAACACAAAAAAAGCAGTGACACTTTGGTAATTTGATTATGTCATCTGAAGTTGTTAAGATTATTTGAAAATTAAGTGATGGCAATTAAATAAACAGTAACAATTATCAAAGGAAAGATAAGTAACAATACCTTCCTAATTGGTATTTAGCTTTAATTATTAGCTCCCCTAAACTATAATCTCTGTATTAGAAACAAATTTATCCATTTGAAACAAATAATACATTTAACTCCTTTGCTCAAAAGCAAGTAATAATTTTCTATCACATCTGAATAAAATTCAAAGTCCCTGAAACCATATCATGGGCTTTATGTGGACTGTTCCCTGATCATTTTTATGTTTCTTCCTGATCTCAGGTTGTTCTCCACTACTAATCAGTACTGTGCTGTGCTGTGCTTAGTCGCTCAGTCATGTCCGACTCTTTGCGATCCCATGAGAGTAGCCTGCCAGGCTCCTGTGTCCATGGGGATTCTCCAAGCAAGAATACAGGAGTGGGTTGCCATGCTCTCCTCCAGGGGACCTTCCAAACTCAGGGATCAAACCCAGGTCTCCCACATTGCAAGCAGACTCTTTACCAGCTGAGCCACCAGGGAAGCCCATGAATCCTGGAGTGGGTATCCTATCCCTTCTCCAGGGGATCTTCCTGACCCAAGAATTGAACGGGCTTTTCTGTATTGCAGGTGGGTTCTTAACCAGCTGAGCTACCAGGGAAGCCCACTAATTAGTTCTACTTGTGAATTTTGAGTTCCTTTGGTATACTAAAAAATCCCTGCTTTTTAAATTTCCATACTACTTAGCCATGTATAGTATTATCTGATGGCTATCCCTTCACTTTATTTTCACATCTCTATCAAAATACTTCACCTTATGCAGGCCTTCTCTGATTGTAAAATCAGATTCTATGCTCTCTTAATTTTTCTTATAAAAGTTTTATAACCATTTTCAATATGTAAAGAGGGAAACTAGAGTTAGAGTGAAATTTTATTATTTTAAAAGGGTTAATTATACAACGATTTAACTGTTCTAAATGTGTATGCCCTAATACATATCCTCAAACTATGAGGCCAAGTTTGACAGAACTAAAAACTTACTTAGAGAAACCCTCCCATGTTCGATCCCTAGGTTGGGAAGACCCCCTGGAATAGGAAATGGCAAATCACTCCAGTATTCCTGCCTGGCAAGTCTCATAGACAGCGGAGCCTAGCGGGCAACAGTCCAAGGGGTAGCCAAGAGTAGGCTATGACTGAGCAGGAAACACACACAAACAATCATAATAAAAGATTTTAGCATTCTTCTGTCAATAACTGATAGAAACCTCTCCAAATCACTAAAAATAAGATTTTTAAAAATACAACTATCAAATGAAGTAATTGAGGTTTTAGTAGCCTTAACACCTGAAAAAATGCACTTTCAAGTTCATGTGGAACATTATACCCAAGAGATTATGTGCTTAGACAAATTTTTAAGAAACAAATAACATCGATCTTACATCAAACTCTTCCAGAAAAGAGAAACATAGGAAACATTTCCTAATCAAATAGGCACAATGTTGACATTAAAGTCTGAACAGAATTTTACAAGAAAGATTTACAGGCATAGTGTCTTCTTGAATACAAAGGCAAAAATCCTAAAAAAATATTAGCAGAACAAATTTAGTGGTATATAAATTAATAATACATTATAGCTAAGTCAATTTGTTCTAGGAATACATGGTTTAATGCTTGAAAATCAATATCATAAGCCTGCAAAGTGATAAAATCCAAATCATGTATAGAATCATCAACATCATCATCATATATTAACTTCTTAGAAAGGGAAGGGGATGCTGAGGAGGTTAACTAAATTAAATATAGAGTTTCTAAAAGAAACCTATATTAAACGTCTGACTTTGTAGTGGAAGCTTTTACCCTGAGACCAGGAACTAGCAAAAGATGACTTCTAAAATCATCACTATTTAACATTGTACTGAAGGTACTAGTTAGGACAACAGAGCAAGAAAAATAAACAAGAGGCATAAGAATTAGGAAAAAAAAAAGAAGAAAACTGTTATTATGCTAGGTGATATGACTGCGGGTACAGAATATTAAAAAGACTTGAGAGATAAGTAAGTGATTTCAGAAAGTGGCTGGATATAAGGTTGGTATACAAAAACAAAATAATATCATAAAATGTCAAATATCTAGGAGTAAATCTAATGAAAAATATACAAGAACACTATGAAGAAAATACAGAGTATAGTGGGCAGAGATTTTAAATTAAACAAGGGATGAGTTATTCTAAGTTCATGAATGTAAAAATGTAATATTTAAAAAAAAATCAGTTCTTCCAAATTGACTTATAGATTTATTACAATCTCAGAGAAAATTTGAACATGTATTGTGCAAATTGATAGGATAGTTCTAAAATCTGTATGTAAATACAAATAGATCAAAAGTAGCAGAGTAGATCTTTCTCGAAGAAGAACAACAAAGCCAGAGCTCTTTTAAGACTAGATAATGAAATGTATCATAAATTACGTAGTAATTAGAGTACTGATATGAGGATAAACTGTAACAGAATGCCAAGAAAAATTAGCAGAACCCACACCAAGTTTCCTGAATTTAAACAATGCTTCCACTGTAATCCATTGTGAAAAGTATGCTCTATACAACAGACAGCTGCGGGTCAAAGAGACAACCAAATGTGTATCTTTGGAGGAGAATTTGACCCCCTACTCACATTGCAGGCAAAATTTAATTCAAGATGCACCGCAGATTTAAACACTGAAAGTTAAGATATTAAAGTTTCTAGAATATCTTAATGAGCTGAGTAAGCCAAGATTTCTTATATCTCATGAAAACAAAAATCTTTTGTTTTTAATTTAAAATAGAAACATTCTTTTCATCAAAATAAACCACCAAGAGAGACAAAAAGGGAAATCTCAGAATTTAGAGACTATTTTTTGCAAGAGAAAACAGAATAGTATTCAGATGATAAAAAGAACTCCTACAATTGTGTCAACAAGAAAAAAGATGTACAACTGAACTTAAAAACACACACAAACACTTGATCATGTCACAAAAGTAGATATCCAAATGGCCAATAAGCAAATGAAATGTATTTAACATTATTATTTAAGAGAAAAATGCTAATTAAAAGAACTAGATACCACTACAAACCTACTGGATTGGTAGAAAATGACATGAAAATGCAAAGTTTTGGTGAGGCTAAAGCTCCTCTGAAATTCTCATATTCTGCTGATAGGATTGTAGATTGATACAATCACCTTCAGATGCTGTTAGACGTTAGCTACTAAACACAGGTTAATGATACGACTCAGAAATTCAGTTCTCAAAAAGAAAGGTGAATATGCACATCAAAAAGCATGTACAAGAATGTTCGTAGTGTCTTTAGTCATAATAGGCAACACTAGAGATAATTTAGTAACAAATAATCCATCAACAGTATACAGACTTTTAAAAATCAGTAAATTCAATAATAGATTAAAAGTAGTATATATGATATTCAAAAGAATGATATATACGCAACTATACTCATCCACATAGGTGAATTTCACAGACATAATATTATGTGAAAAAATAGTAAATACTGGTTGATTCTACTTATTGGAAGCCCAGAAATAGGCAAAACTCATCTATGATGACGGGGGTATATGATGAAGCGCGAGGAAGTCTTCGGGGTACAGTCATACGTTCTCTACCTTAATCTGAGTGGTAAATATCTGAGTTTGACTGTCTAGAAATAGACAAAACAGAATGAGCAAGACTAACGATGTAAAAGGTAAGTGCTCTGTATGCTAAGAGGGTGCTCAGTGTGATTAGAGTATGTGCACGCCATGGATGGGAAGTGGTAAATATGTCTGCAGAGTTTGCTGCCTGATTATTGAACCCTTGAAAAACGATTTGAGGAGGTTGTTCTCATTTTGCTAGGCAATAAAGAACTATTAGTTGTTGAACAGGGCATAAAATAAGCTCAGTTATATTTACTAAAGAATAATTGATAAACCATTGTATAAATCAGGTTGAAGAATATACAAGAATTCTTGTAAATATTCTATGATCACATTTATACACTATACAAGCTTGTATCCTAAATGAAGATGTTAAAATATTAGAAGCATAATTTTTCAAGTGCTATTTTTTAAAAAATCCATAACAGAGTGTTAACAGGATGAAAACCTTAGAAACTGGTTTAGCTCCAAAAGACCAATATTTTAAGACCAATATCCTTATGTTGTAGTTAGCACTTACTTCATCAAATGTAAAATCTTCTAAATCTATTTCTTCATATTCTTCTTCAGATTCTTCGTTCTTCATAGCCTCTAGAGCTGCTGTCAGTTTCTTTCGCAAAATAAAGCCTTTCCAAACTGCCTAAACAAAAATTTAAAGCATGTTATACAGGGTTATAGATCAAACTCCAAACCAGATTCTCTGTGTTATCCCATTAGGAAGATAAAACATCTTAGACCTTAGTTTAATGGCTTGATAATCTGTTTTTTGAACTTTATGTGACATTTAAAACTGCAAGATAAATTAAATGACTGCTTGTGTCTAAAGTTCTGAATCTCAGGGGACTTTCCTCATAGTAAGCAGAAAAGAATCTTTAAAACTCCCTCAACTGCACATGTAGGTCAACCAATCAATTATCTGACAATCCCTCTAGGACCCATTCTAAACTAAGAAGAAAGAGATACAGAGGAAAACCAATTCTGTTAATTTTCAAATGATTATGTATAAAATAAACTAACATGTATTAAAGAAAACATCAACATTTATAAATGGCCCTATTAGAGACTTGGTATCCTGGCCTATAGCAGTGAACTAATTTCATCTTTAAATAAACCAAGAACATGATAATAGAATTTAAAACATTAAGATTCCTCAATAATCATGGAGGAATCTTGGAGCTTTCTTAAATTTAACTCCAAGAACACTAGAGCTTTTAAAAAATTAGTATCTTTATACACTGCTA
Organism: Ovis canadensis; assembly: GCF_042477335.2. Lineage (NCBI taxonomy): Eukaryota > Metazoa > Chordata > Mammalia > Artiodactyla > Bovidae > Ovis > Ovis canadensis. The sequence goes on along the minus strand of NC_091247.1, from coordinate 127,071,901 downwards.
GGGGTAAGCGCCAGGATATACAGTAAGTGTAAAACATAGGTAGAAATAAGCGTGTGTTGCATACCTTCAGTTATCTATGAAAACCCATATAAATATATAATAAGCACATATATTATATAAGTTTATATATTTAAATATATGTCATTGCTAATATCTACAAAGTGGAAGCATGAAGTATAAAATTAATTTCAAAAAACACCAATACAGTATCCTAACACATATATATGGAATTTAGGAAGATGGCAATGACGACCCTGTATGCAAGACAGGGAAAGAGACACAGATGTGTATAACGGACCTTTGGACTCAGAGGGAGAGGGAGAGGGAGAGGGTGGGATGATTTGGGAGAATGGCATTCTAACATGTATACTATCATGTAAGAATCGAATCGCCAGTCTATGTCTGACGCAGGATGCAGCATGCTTGGGGCTGGTGCATGGGGATGACCCAGAGAGATGTTATGGGGAGGGAGGTGGGAGGGGGGTTCATGTTTGGGAACGCATGTAAGAATTAAAGATATTAAAATTTAAAAAATAAAAAAACTAAAATAAAAAAATAAAAAAAGAAAAAAAAAAGAAAAAAAAAGTTATTACCTATAGATATAGTAAAGAGGGGAAGATACAGCAATAGAAGCCAGATGTCTCTGAATATACACTTTGCTTAGATTTGAATCTGGAATTGTGCACATGCTTAAGAAAATTGTAACAAATAAATATGAAATAAAAGAAACTCCTGAAAAAATATATAAAGAGATTTTATGCTATGGGCATAACCACACAGCAGTTATTTAAAGCGACTCTGAAATAGATTTATTTGGCTATACTCTTAGTGAAATGCAGTCAAAAGGTAAATTTAATTACAAAAGTTACCTTAAATATATTTTAGTAATCGTATTGTTGGCAATAATACTGGTGTTGTTATTCTGTAAAATATATATATTGAGAAGAGGAATATACAAACAGATAATTGCCAGAACGTATATGACAATAGAAGTGACACGCAGTCTCTGCGACAACCAGCCTAGTAGGCCAAATCTCCGCAACAACTAGCCAAGAATGGTTAAGACTTGGTCAATGACTGCCAGCTTCTCTATTTTTGTTCCCATTTCGATCTCAGGATCAAGTGGACCAATAAGAGACAGCCAAACATACTTCCCCAACCAATCATATAAGATGCCCCATTTCTGGTTGGCCAAGGGCGTATGCATGTGTGCGTGTGCGTGTGTGCAGGTGTGTTTTTATGCACACATGCACTTACACAGTGGAAACAAGGACTGCATAAATGAGAAAGAAACAGACTATGGCAAGGGAGTCAGCCATCATTAGTTGCCTCTGGCATAGACTCAAAGGTAAAGAAGGCTGTGGGATAGATGTATATACATTTATACACAGTGATGAATACATGATTGGCACACACTAGGCTCTCGTTAAATATTATTTTCCCAATTTCTTTGTCCCCTTGTTATAAAAATTCTATTTACTTAGTTTATCAAATAAGAAAAGTGTGATATTAAACATCACTTAAAGTTTAAAATGTATAATTAATTAAATTTTTATTATTTTGCCTCTAAAGATGAATTTTGGTATAGAAAGAATATTCCAATACTTTTTAACTTGCTATGAATAAATTATAACCTCTCTGCTGCTGCTGCTGCTGCTAAATCACTTCAGTTGTGTCCAACTCTGTGCGACCCCATAGACGGCAGCCCACCAGGCTCCACCGGCCCTGGGATTCTCCAGGCCAGGGCACTGGAGTGGGTTGCCATTTCCTTCTCCAATGCATGAAAGTGAAAAGTGAAAGTGAAGTCGCTCAGTCGTGTCTGACTCTTCGCGTCCCTGTGGACTGCAGCCCACCAGGCTCCTCCGTCCCTGGGATTTTCCAGGCAAGAGTACTGGAGTGGGGTGCCATTGCCTTCTCCTATAACCTCTCAAGAGAGTTCAAAACTCTTTTGTGTGGAAAAGATCTCAATATGAATCAAGAACTTGAACAGTATTAGATGGTAGAAACAGAAGAGAGGATATCTTTGTGTAATGAGGAACATACTTAGAAGTATTGCCTAAGAAAGTGGACTTCCTCGTTTTAATTTACCCATATGGAGAAGGCAATGCAACCCACTCCAGTACTCTTGCCTGGAAAATCCCATGGACGGAGGAGTCTGGTGGGCTGCAGTCCATGGGGTCGCTAAGAGTCGGACACGACTGAGCGACTTCACTTTCACTTTTTACTTTCATGCATTGGAGAAGGAAATGGCAACCCACTCCAGTGTTCTTGCCTGGAGAATCCCAGGGATGGGGGAGCCTGGTGGGCTGCCGTTTCTGGGATCACACAGAGTCGGACACGACTGATGCAACTTAGCAGCAGCAGCATGGAGAGGACCATCAGCTCTCTGCCTTCGCTTTTAGTCTCATGCAGCTGGGTTGTTATAGACCAGGGTATGTCATGGACTGTGGGTATGTCATGTACTGCGGGTGACTGACATAGGGAATCTAGTTACCTTAGGGGAAAACAAACTATTTTTCTTTTCTTCCTCTTGTTTAAGTCTGTTTGGGCTGCAGTAAGAAAAGTACCATACACTTGGTGACTTACACAACAAATGTTTATTTCTTCTAATTCTAGAGAAGGCTAGGAGTCTAAGGCACTGAAAAATTTATTGTCTGGAGAGACCAAGTTTCTTAGTTCACAGATGGCTCTATTCTCACTGTGTCCTCAGATGTTAGCAGGTACTAGAGAGCTCTCTGGGCTCTCTTCTATAAGGGCACTAATCCCACTCATAGGAGCCACCATCATGACATATTCACCCCCAAAAGACCCCATCTCCAAATACCAACAAAATGGAGATAAAATTTCAACTTAGGAATATCGTGGAGAATATAAACAGTCAACAGAACCCTTCATTTGGGGATTTTTTTTAAAACTCCTCTTTTATGATTCTTTTATCTGGCATTTACGCTGTCTTGGTTGCTAGCTACCTTTCAAAATGCTTTGCCTCAACATGGCAAATGGGCCTGTGATTTCTTCCTGTTAGGGCGGTATCCCAGTAGGGAGGTACCCTTCATATCCCTTCCTCCCTGATCTTGCGCTAACAAAGTAAAGAGCATTAGGGAAACATGTTTTCTTTCCCTGGATTCTCTCTCTCTCTCTCTCTCTCTCTCTCTCTCTCTCTCTTTTTTTGGTTACATCATCTACTCTTCTTCAGTTATCTCTTTTCAACATCCCCTTTTTCCTTATACCATTAAGATATCAAGATTAGATGCAGTTCTAGGGAAAAGAGTGTATAAGGAGAATTCTTTAATACAGACCTTCAATGACAAGAGTGAAAGGACTGATTCATCATGTCTCACAGTGGATCCAGCCTAACTTCTCAGAGATAGGACTTCTGCAGAGCTCTAAACTGTATTTTTCTGCTGTGGCACCTATAAATACCGCCCTCCTGCATCAGTGGAGGGTCAGAAATTCAAGTCCCAGCCATGGGAAATAAAGGTAATATAAATGTGTGATCAGTGTTCAGATTCTTCTTCTAACTTATTTATTCATGTAAGGTTTCTACTTTTTTCCCATAGTCATTCATCTATAATAAATTAATCTTTCTTTCTCACATATTCAAATCAATTCCCTGGCCACAGTCCTATTTATATTAGATACACTTGACATCTTTTTCTTCTCTATGAGTGATAGTTGCTCAGTCGTGTCCAACTCTTTGAGACCCCATGGACTGGAGCCCACCAGACTTCTCTGTCCAAGGGATTCTCTAGGCAAGAATACTGGAGTGGGCGGCCATTTCCTCCTCCTGGGGATCTTTTTGACCCAGGGATCTAACCCGGGTCTCCTTCATTGCAGCCAGACTCTTTGCAGTCTGAGCTACAGAAAAAAGGGACCATACTAAAAAGTGCAAGGGAAGCTAGAATACCTAGGCTGGCTGTACACTAGGAAGAAGAGGAGGACTTGGGTTCTGGTGAGCAGTGAGCAGTCTCCACCACATCCTTCTTGAATCTTCCTTTTGCACCTTCTAAAGCCCAGGCTCTTTCTACTATATCACATTCTGCAAACTCACATTTATAGATGAATAGTTTAAGAAACTAGATGATTGTACTGAGGAGAAAAGAAAATGAAGTTGAGTTGACTTCAATGATTTTAAGTACCATGATGTAAATCAGGAGAGACTTATTCTAAGTTGTAAAGAAAGACTGAATTATGCTTACTTTTGTTACAGACACAAACTTAACAGAAGGACATTCAACAGATGTAGTCACTGAGCTAGACTGTTTCATCAAATAATGAACTTTACTTTATTGAATAGAATGAAGCAAACATTCACCATCAATGCTGAAAAATGTATTGCTCATCCACTGATGAGAGGAGGAAGTTTGAACTGCATAACATTTTCATTCCTCATGCAATAGAACAGTATTGTGAGACCATAACTGAGGTTCATTTCTTTCCCTCAGAGCTTCCTTGAATCCACGACGCTCCCTCCCCTCCCAAGCCATTCAGGCTTCAGCAACAGCTTTGTCTATGCATTGCTCTGAGGAATGCAGCCAAGAAAAATTAAGTCAACTAAAATACTAAATGTATTCATTAGGACTATAGCAGACACAATTCTCTTAAAAAACTATGTCTTTAATAATGAAAACCAGCAACTTAGTTATAAGGCTATTTTTTTTTTTCAGTTGCTTATGCCAATACCTTGTAGGCATCTCTAACTCTTCCCTGTCTTTCAGAATCACATCACCACATACTAATATCACTAGGTATACCTTCAAAGTGTATATATATATATATATATATATATTTATGCCCTCTATATAAATCAACATATATTCTGGAATGCAACTTTCTCACCACTTCTGCACTGCTCTGGTCCATGCCACCATTATCTACTATTCGGATTACTGCAATAGCTTCCTGATTTCGCTGCTTCTGCTATAGCCTTCCTAGAGTATTGTCACAACCCAAGTAACTTTGGTCACGTGAGTCCACTGCTCAGATTCCTGTAATATCTTCCCATGTCATTCAGAGTAAAAGCCAAAGTCTTCACAGTGATTTACGATTTATGAGTCCTACTCTTCTCCCTTCACCCCTCTGCCGTCACAGGGCTTCCTCCTGCTCTATAAACACTGTGAGTATGCTCCCAGAACAATGTCTTCAAATCTGATGTTTCCCTGCCTGAAATATTCTTCCCCTACATACCTAATGGTTTATCTCTTGCTGCACTGTCACCTTTTTTGGTCTTCCACATCTATTCTGTCTAAAATGATTAATCTTCCTTAGAAACTCCTATCCCGCTTCCCTGATTTATTTTCCCCTTAGTACTTATCACTGTCTAATACACTTATCTTACTTATCTGCACATCCCAGCAGGATATAAGCTAGTAAAATTTTTGTGCCAATAGAGTAATATTTACTCTAAATGAGTGAATAAAGGGAAGCTACATTTTTGGTTACTAGCATTCAATTAAGGTGCAGCACCATAAATTTCCAGACTTTATTTTAAATATTTAATTTGTTGTCGTTTTCCACCAGGACACAAACTCTAAGAGGGAAGAGATCTTGTATGCTTTGTTCCTAGTTGTATTTCTTAAACCTAAAACAGTGCTTGACAACAGTATGTTCTAAAAAGTATTTGATGAGTGAATAAATAAAGGATGAACGTGATCAGATTGAACTTCATTTTGAAATTTGGTCTTGGTGAGGTTTTGAATTTTTAAGTTAAACAAGTTAAGTTAAAAGACTTTACCAATTAAGATGGGCTTTCCCAGGTGGCTCAGTGGTAAAGAATCCACCTACCAATGCAAGAGATGCTGGAGATGCAGATTCCATCCCTGGGTTGGGAAGATGCCCTGGAGGAGGAAATGGCACCTCACTCCAGTATTTTTGCTTGGAGAATCCCATGGACAGAGGAGCCTGGTGAACTACAGTCTATGGGGTCGCAAAGAGTCAGACACGATTTAGTGACTGAGCACACACACAACAATTATTTTAGTAGATTTGTACATGCTTCAGTTGTTCCATGTCCAGTTCTAACTGTTGCTTCCTGACCTGCATACAGGTTTCTCAAGAGATAGGTCAGGTGGTCTGGTATTCCCATCTCTTTCAGAATTTTCCACAGTTTAATGTGATCCAAACAGTCAAAGGCTTTGGCATAGTCAATAAAGCAGAAATAGATGTTTTTCTGGAACTCTCATGCTTTTTTGATGATCCAATGGATGTTGGAAATTTGATCTCAGGTTCCTCTGCCTTCTCTAAAACCAGCTTGAACAACATCTGGAAGTTCATGGTTCACGTGTTGCTGAATCCTGGCTTGCAGAATTTTGAGCATTACTTTGCTAGTGTGTGAGATGAGTGCAATTGTGCAGTAGTTTGAGCATTCTTTGGCATTGCCTATCTAAAGGATTGGAATGAAAACTGACCTTTTCCAGTCCTGTGGCCACTGCTGAGTTTTCCAAATTGGCTGGCATATTGAGTGCAGCACTGTAACAGCATCTTTTAGGATTTGAAATAGCTCAACTGGAATTACATCACCTCTAGTAACTTTGTTCGTAGTGATGCTTTCTAAGGCCCACTTGACTTCACATTCCAGGATGTCTGGCTCTAGGTAAGTGATGGCACCATTGTGATTATCTGGATCGTGATCTTTTTTATACAGATCTTTTGTGTATTCAGGCCACCTCTTCTTAATATTTTCTGCTTCTGTTTGTTAGGGCCATACCATTTCTGTCCTTTATTGAGCTCATCTCTGCATGGAATGTTCCCTTGGTATCTCTAATTTTCTTGAAGAGATGTCTAGACTTTCCCATTCTATTGTTTTCCTCTATTTCTTTGCACTGATCACTGAGGAAAGCTTTCTTATCTCTCCTTGTTATTCTTTGGAACTCTGCATTCAAATGGGTATACCTTTCCTTTTCTCCTTTGCTTTTCACTTCTCTTCTTTTCACAGCTATTTGTAAGGCTTCCCCAGACAGACATTTTCATTTTTTTAATTTCTTTTTCTTGGGGATGGTCTTGTTCCCTGTCTCCTGTCAGTGTCACGAACCTCTGTCCATAGTTCATCAGGCACTCTGTCTATCAGGCCTAGTCCCTTAAATCTACTTCTCAATTCCACTGTATAGTCCTAAGGGATTTGATTTAGGTCATACCTGTATGGTCTAGTTGTTTTCCCCACTTTCTTCAATTTAAGTCTGAATCTGGCAATAAGGAGTTCCTGATCTGAGCCACAATCAGCCCCCAGTCTTGTTTTTGCTGATTTTATAGAGCTTCTTCATCTTTGGCTGCAAAGAGTATAATCAATCTGATTTCGGTGTTGACCATCTGGTGATGTCCATGTGTAGAGTCTTCTGTTGTGTTGTTGGAAGAGGGTATTTGCTATGACCAGTGCATTCTCTTGGCAAAACTCTATTGGCCTTTGCCCTGCTTCATTCTGTACCCCAAGGCCAAATTTGCCTGTTACTCCAGGTGTTTCTTGACTTTCTACTTTTACATTCCAGTCCCCTATAATGAAAAGGATATCTTTTTTGGGTGTTAATTCTAGAAGGTCTTGTAGGTCTTCATAGAACCATTCAACTTCAGCTTCTTCAGCATTACTGGTCAGGGCATAGACTTGGATTACTGTGATATTGAATGGTTTGCTTTGGAGATGAACAGAGATCATTCTGTTGTTTTTGAGACTGCATCCAACTGGACATGGAACAACAAACTGGTTCCAAATAGGAAAAGGAGTACCTCAGGGCTGTATACTATCTCTGTGCTTATTTAACTTATATACAGAGTACATCATGAGAAATGCTGGGCTGGATGAAGCACAAGCTGGAATCAAGATTGCTGGGAGAAATATCAATCACCTCAGATATGCAGGTGATACCGCCCTTATGGCAGAAAGTGAATAAGAACTAAAGAGCCTCTTGATGAAAGTGAAAGAGAAGAGTGAAAAAGGTGGCCTAAAGCTCAACATTCAGAAAACAAAGATCATGGCATCCAGTCCCATTACTCCATGGCAAATAGATAGGGGAAACAGCGGAAACAGTGACAGATTTTTTTTTTTTTGGCTCCAAAATCACTGCAGATGGTGATTGTAACCATGAAATAAAGAGACACTTACTCCTTGGAAGAAAAGTTATGACCAAACAAGACAGCATATTAAAAAGCAGAGACATTACTTTGCCAACAAAGGTCCGTATAGTCAAGGCTATGGTTTTTCCAGTAGTCATGTATGGATGTGAGAGTTGAACTATAAAGAAAGCTGAGCAATGAAGAACTGATGCTTTTGAACTTTGGTGTTAGAGAAGACTCTTGAGAGTCCCTTGGACTGCAAGGAGATCTAACCAGTCCATCCTAAAGGAAATCACTCCTGAATATTCAGTGGAAGGACTGATGTTGAAGCTGAAACTCCAATACTTTGGCCACCTGATGTGAAGAGCTGACTCATTGGAAAAGACTCTGATGCTGAGAAAGATTGAAGGCGGGAGGAGAAGGGGACGACAGAGGATAAGATGGTTGGATGGCATCACCGACTCAATGGACATGAGTTTGAGTAAACTCTGGGAGTTAGTGATGGACAGGGAGGCCTGGCATGCTGCAGTCCATGGGGTCCCAAAGAGTCAGACACAACTGAGCAACTGAACTGAACTGAAACATGCTTCTAGAAATAGCTCTAGATGAGACCAAGAGAGACTGCTTTGACTAATCAAATGTTAGCCTATGTGATGAATGCCACATCGGAGCCCAAGTTTTAATATGATTGTGCGGTTCAGCTTGACCATAAGAATTTACAAATTACAGACTTACTTCTTCAGCCTAGATGCCAAGTAGAAGCACAGTCAACATGCAGGCACCTGCAGCGTCCGTGTCACATGAGTAAGAAATAAATCAAGGTATCTATAAATTGCTATGATTCAGGGATTGCCTGTTATACAGAATAACCCAGTGAAGGAAAACTAACACATCTCTCAAGATGAATTGTTTCACCCAAAGACTAAAACTAACCTGAATAAGAATAGCAGCCTTCTCCTTCTGTTCTTGGATATTCACGGTATTTTTAATTTTTTCTTTCTTTAAAACTGTTTGGTTTTCGATGCAAGAATTTGGCTGGGATGTCAGGGGTCCTATTGTAGTAGGGTGTAGCTTTGCAGGGGAATGAATCTGCCTGCGCACGATGCAACCACGCCAGTATGCCTGGATTACCATAGCCGCCATACTATTAAGAGGAGAAAAAAATTATTTTTAGTATCCATAATATACAGCTGCAGACAAGAGATCCTCATAAGCTATGTTTATTTGTAAATTAGACTATATAAAGTATTATTTTAAAATAAGACCTGCTCTTTTATTTAACTGTAGTCATAGAAGTAAAAATAATATGGACACCTTCAAATATGAAGGAGAGAAATGGGCCAGTAACTTAGTGATATGAGTCCTAGGGATTTTTGTTTTTTTTAAGGAGGATGATATTACCGAGACTTTGTATGATAGTGGGAATTTGAGCCAGTAGTAAGGGGGAAAAAGTGATGATGCAAAGAGGAGGACAAAGGCAGGAGTCAGTGTTGAGTTGGCAAGAGAGGATGGGATCTTGTTCACAGTGGGGAGATTAGGTTTTGAGAGGAAGACAGGCCCTTCTTCATTTTCAGAGAAAGGACTCATCAGGTCTTTGTGAGCTTCATTTTCCTCACTGCCCATGGACAAATACATAAATCATTCTCTTACAAGCCCAGTAGTAAATTCTAACATTTTTCCAGTCTATGTCTATTGGCTATTATCTGGCATTCCATCAATCAACACTGTGTTTTCCCCATATCCCCATAAGCTGCCCAGCAACAATAGCAAAAATTAAACAGCAATGTAAGTAACAGAAATATCATCAAGGTACATCGTATAGTCAAAGTGCTAACTATTATCTTAATTGCTTTTCAGACCCTTGAGTCCAGTTTTAAAAGACATATAAAGGAGAGGTGACTGCTGCACATTCACTTTCCCAGGCTCCCTTGAAAGAGTTGTCAATAATTTTATAATTGCAGAGCCCAAAGAAATGTTTTCATTTCAAACAAAGTGAGTGTAAGGCAAAGTGGAATTAAGCAATAAACTGCCAGAAATGATGGCTTCCGAGGTGGTGCTTGTGGTAAAGAATCCACCTGCCAATGCAGGAAACTTAAGAAATGTGGATTTGATCCCTGGGTCAGGATGATCCATTGGAGGAGGACATGGCAACCCACTCCACCCACTCCATTATTCTTGCCTGAAGAATCCCCATGGACAGAGGAGCCTGGTGGGCTACGGTCCATAGGGTCATAAAGAGTTGGGCACAAATGAAGCAACTCAGCATGCATGCAATATGGAATGAAGTAATCATTTTCTGTTGTTATGAATATTGTTATCAGCATCACCACCATTTTATGTAAAGCCTGTGGAAATCTTCAATCTATTTTGCTATGAATTTAAATTAGTGGATAAAACTTTCTGTCTTAAACTACTTGTACTCATGATATGAAGAAAAACCACATTTCAACAAAACATTTCCTCCTTCTAGGGTAAATGGTGCTCTTGCTCTTGCGTACTAAGTCATGTCTGACTCTTGGTGATCCCATGGATGATAGCCTGCCAGCCTCCGCTGTCCATGGAGTTTTCCAGGCAAAAATACCAGGGTAAATAGAACTTAGTAAATTTTGCTATGGAATTAATTCACATTTGATCATTCAGCCATCCAAAGCATGCTTAGGAAACAACAGCACAACTGATGATGAATCTTCCTGAAACACTGAATGGCAAGCTTCAGCAAGTGGGCATACATTAATTCATTCCTTCATCTTTTGGACAAAAATGAGTTAACAAATTTGAAAAAGAGTAGATATATATATATGTGTATAACTGAATCACTTTGCTGTACACTTGAACTAACATAGCACTGTTAATTAAATATGCTGCAACATAAAATAATTTTTAAAAAAGATTAAAAAATGAGTTAAGGACTTTTATGGCACAATAATACCAATGCATATTTGGGTTATAAAGAAAAAAAATCTGAAAACATAATTGCAATATATAACTGGTAAAGAATGAAAAGTTGTTTAAAACAAAAGATAGAAAGATTAGTAAAAAACACATTTAACCTGAAACAGTGCCTTATATTTCTCTACAGATACATACAAGTTTCACGGACTGTAATCCTGAGTTTCTTATAAAGCTGACCAGTCATGTAGCACTTGAATTCCTCAGCCCACTATCTTTAAAATTTCCCAGAGAGAAAATAAAAAGGTATATGAGGAGTATTTTCCACAGTGACACGAACACTGGGACTGCTTTTCACCACACAGAAAGCAGGAAAAGGTAAAGAAGCTGACTTAGGGCTGCCTGAATGTTAGGTGCCCTCCGTGTTGGGAAAAGAAGCTCATATTATTACTATCACCAGCATCATTTTTTTTTTTTTAGTAAAAAACAATGATGCTACAATGCCCTTAGCACAGGAACATGTGAAAAGTATGCTTAGGAAACAACAGCACAACTGATGATGAATCTTCCTGAAACACTGAATGGCAAGCTTCAGCAAGTGGGCACACATTTTCTTTTCTCTTTATTCTTTGGGTCTTTGGTTTGTCTATATTTTCAGTTCCTCATCCTTTCTTATTATTATTTGGCAATTTTATTTACCATGAATAAACAACTCAATGCTATTTATCTGAAATTTCAATAGACAATGTCTGGAGTGTTTACAGCTAACAGGATTCAAACAGGTAATATCTAGGGTACCCTGGCTGAAACTATCCCAAAACATACCAATATACTTGGCATACTGAATATTTTAGTGAAACTGAAAGTCGCTCAGTCATTTTCTGACCATTTGTGACCCCATGGACTATACAGTCCATAGCATTCTCCAGGCCAGAATACTGGAGTGGGTAGCCTTTCCCTTCTCCAGGGAATCTTTCCAACCCAGGGATCAAATCCAGGTCTCCCACAAGGCAGGTGGATTCTTTACCAGCTGAGCCACAAGGAAGCCCAAGGATACTGGAGAAGGTAGCCTATCCCTTCTCCAGTGGGTCTTCCTGACCCAGGAATTGAACTGTGGTCTCCTGCATTGTATGTAGATTCTTTACCAACTGAGCTACCAGAGACTATTTTAAGTTCAAGGGATTTGAGAAAAGGCATGTGCAGGAAGGATTTTCTGACCCTCCCTGGAGCATGTACTAAGACCGTCATATGAGAGGTCTTTACAGTATTTTAAGAACAATGTGATTGTTTGATTTCTTATTAAAAGTTCTTTTTAATTATTTAGAGATTTCTACTGCTGCTACTGGTTCCAAATAGGAAAAGGAGTACATCAAGGTTGTATATTGTCACCCTGCTTATTTAACTTATAAGCAGAGTACATCATGAGAAATGCTGGGCTGGAAGAAGCACAAGCTGGAATCAAGATTGCCAGGAGAAATATCAATAACCTCAGATATGCAGATGACACCACCCTTATGGCAGAAAGTGAAGAGGAACTAAAAAGCCTCTTGATGAAAGTGAAAGAGGAGAGTGAAAAAGTTGGCTTAAAGCTTAACATTCAGAAAATGAAGATCATGGCATCTGGTCCCATCACTTCATGGGATATAGATGGAGAAACAGTGGAAATAGTGTCAGACTTTATTTTTGGGGGCTCCAAAATCACTGCAGATGGCGACTGCAGCCATGAAATTAAAAGACGCTTACTCCTTGGAAGAAAAGTTATGACCAACCTAGGTAGCATATTGAAAAGCAGAGATACGACTTTGTCAACAAAGGTCCGACTAGTCAAGGCTATGGTTTTTCCTGTGGTCATGTATGGACGTGAGAGCTGGACTGTGAAGAAGGCTGAGTGCTGAAGAATTGATGCTTTTGAACTGTGGTGTTGGAGAAGACTCCTGAGAGTCCCTTGGACTGCAAGGAGATCCAACCAGTCCATTCTGAAGGAGATCAGCCCTGGGATTTCTTTGGAAGGAATGATGCTAAAGCTGAAACTCCAGTATTTTGGCCACCTCATGCGAAGAGTTGACTTATTCGAAAAAACTCTGATGCTGGGAGGGATTGAGGGCAAGAGGAAAAGGGGATGAGAGAGGATGAAATAGCTGGATGGCATCACCGACTCGATGGATGTGAGTTTGAGTGAACTCCGGCAGTTGGTGATGGACAGGGAGGCCTGGCGTGCTGCAGTTCATGGGGTCACAAAGAGTCAGACACGACTGAGAGACTGAACTGAACGGAACTGCTGCTAAGTCACTTCAGTTGTGTCCGAGTCTGTGTGACCCCATAGACCGCAGCCCACCAGGCTCCCCCTTCCCTGGGATTCTCCAGGCAAGAATACTGGAGTGGTTTGCCATTTCCTTCTCCAGTGTATGAAAGTGAAAAGTGAAAGTGAAGTCACTCAGTCGTGTCCGATTCTTAGCAACTCCGTGGACTGCAGCCTACCAGGCTCCTCCGTCCATGGGATTTCCCAGGCAAGAGTACTGGAGTGGGGTGCCATTGCCTTCTCCGATTTACAGATTAGAAGGCAAAAGGAATAATTTCACAGTTACTCATCTTCAATTAAATAATACTAGTTGCTTAAATAAGAACCTGCCAAAATTCAACCAAATTAATCTGTACTGTATTTAATAATCTGTGCATAACATAAAACATAAGGAAATGAACATGAAATACGATATGATTTAAATCCTTTACCAAATCATCCATAAAAACAATAAAACATAATGGTAAAAGAAAAATGACCTATAAAACTTACATTTTTTCGTGATGTTCGGTATTCTGGCAGTTCTCCAGTAGAAACCTTGTCCTTACTGTTTCAATGAACGGTATTCTTTTGCTGGGGAAACTGCTTGTCTTGCTGTCTTCTCTTTTCTGGTCTACTATTTCCCCCTGATTTCTTTCTTTAGTATCTTCACATAAGGAGGGGTTGGTTGATGAGGAATGACTAGGGCCAGAGTCCATCCATTTCTGAGAAATATCTGGTAAGTTCAGTTTATATTCATTTGCAAAAGAGTTAAGAACTCTATTTTGCTGTATGCTGTCACTGTGTGTAGGGGGCAAATGATTTTGCTGGGCTTCTAATTCACCTCTCCTGGTGATACTTACATCCCCATGTTCATGTACACATCGACATTCATTACTAAGTGTCATCAAGTTCTTAAAATAATAGCAGAGATTTTGTGCAACATCCAAGGTGAATATATTTCTGAGCAAATAAATAATGAGGACATTTAATAAAAAGAATTATATCAGCAAATGGTTACACCTGTACAGATTTTGAAAATATCCCTGTGTGGCCTGCTATGAATATTAAATTTTACTGCAAAATTCATTTAAACTTGATTTCTGATTGTTTTTTGTAAAAACTGATCTCATTACTCAGAAAAAGTGAAAATACATCTGTAGTTCATTTCAATCCATTAATCCAGATAAAACATCTGGAAGTTTTAGAATCACTTTTATCCTAGGTATTTTTGGTACAAGTGAATGAGAAAAATCCATGCTTTTACTGCCATAAACACGAGAAATCATGGCTGCCTAAATTTGGAGATGTTATTTATGAAACAAGATTAAAAGCACTTTGTAAACTGACTTTTGCCATGCAAAATATTTGTATTGGACATTTAAACAAATAACTTACATTATGGGAAAGTTTTTATTTCCATTTTTCTCTGGAAAAAAAAATCTGTTGCAAAGATAATTCAAATACTTTAAGACATAAATGCCTGTGATTCTCCTGAATAATTGTTGGATTTAAGTATTCCAAACAAAATGAAAGTTATATTTCCTAAAATGTAAAGATAGACACTTCCTATGTTTACAAATGGAGACATTAGCATAGATTCCTCTAATATATGTTAATATATCCTTTTTGTTGGTGAATAATGCAGAAAAAGTTCACTTCAATATTGGATGTCAACTGTTTATGGTTAAGTGTTGAATTCACCACCATTTATGATCTAACATAAAAATGGTCAATTTCCAATTCTAAAGTGACACTTAATTGCAATAGGAGTAAATTCTTAACAATAACTGTGAATCTAAATTTCAACACGAAGGTTAAGAGTCATCTTTACATAAAAATCGTAGGTTACCATACATACACAAGGAGATATCAATTTAGATTTACAAAAATACAAATGTAAAACAAGCTAAAAAGTAAACTATCCATAACAATTGGAATTACTTTTAAAGCTGTAAGATTTGCTTATAATCTGAATAGGCTATATAAAAAAAAATTATTTATTTTTTCACTATGAGCTATATTTCTTTTATTTTTTTAAAATTATGCATGTGTGTAAAATATGTATATGTAAAGTAAGCTTACATACATGATACAAAGATACAAAAGCAGATACAATAAAAACTTATCTCTCTCCTTTTATTCAGTTACCCAGTTCCCCTCTCTGAAGGACAACCTGTACCCAGTTTCGTGGCAATTCTTCTAAAATAAAATCCATGCGTTTGCCAACATACATGTATAAATTTCCCCCCTCTCTCTCCTTTCACTCAAAAGGTAATATGTCATATACTCTCTTCTGCTCCTTGAATTTTCACTCTCGAAGATTGTTCCAAATCCATCATATAAAAATCATCACTCTAGCTACTGTCTGCATAGTACTCCACAGTACAAATATAGCATACTTCATCTAAACAGTCTGTTAATAATGAGCATTTACTAATATTTCCAAATGACAAATAGGCAGCAATAAATGTTTCATTTGTACGCATTTCCTGCTGCACATATGCAAGATTATCTGTAGAATAAAAACCTTGGTGTTAAGATGATTGGGTCAAAGTGTGAGCATTTTTAATTTTGACAGAACCAAACTACCCTCCATGAACATTTTACTGGTTTTCACTGCTAGCAGTAATGTATGAAATGGAAGCAATGTTTTTGATCAGGACCCACTTCATATTTGTACTCCAGAAGAAATAAAAAAGGACAAATATATTATTGTTACATGTTATGAATGTCATATATATTTTTATATATAGAAAATTAAAGTAAGAGCAAGCTGACAGTACATAGTAAACATTTCATAGTTTGTTGACAAGCAAAAAAAGTATCATCATGTTACAATAGAGAATTTCTAATGAAAACTGTTCAATCTTTCTATTTCTATCAATAATACTATCACTAAAAGTAATAAAGACTTATTTGTCTTTAAAACTACTTGTTCAATCACTTACAGAGTTTCCGTAATAAGGTTTACCACTGAACTGTTTAGTCCAATTTATCTTATGATCAGAAAAATCCGCACAGTGGTATTGACATTCAGTTGAGCTTAAACTTGGAACAATGAAGTAAATTTTGAATCACAAAGGGATGGTTAAGAATTCTTGAGAATTTGTTTCCTAATGTGCATGTGTGTGTGCTTAGTCACTCAGTCATTTCTGACTCTGCAACCTCATGGACCATAGCCCACCAGGGTCCTCTGTCCACGGGGATTCTCCAGACAAGAATACTGGAGTGGGTTGCCATGCCCTCCTCCAGGGGATCTTCCCAACCCAGGGATTGAACCCAGGTCTCCCACACTGCAAGTGAATTCTTTACTGTCTCAGCCACCAGGGAAGCCCTGTTTTCTAATAAAGGGGGTTTAATTACTATGTCTAATTTTGAAATTTATATCTCATATCATTGTTATGAAACTTTATAGAACAAATCACTCTAAGCTTACTTCATCAATTCTTCATGAAAATACATTTTAATCTATTTACATTACAAATATCTAGAAGTGACAATATGAGCTGGTGCCAATGCATACTTTTTCTCCTTTTTATGGATCAGTCAACTGGTTGCCATAGAAACCTTGCTGGGAGGAGAACTATCTGGTTTTACATTCATATTCCTTAAGGTTCTTACCTCCAAAACTATGTGCTTTGATTTTTCTGTATCATTGCTATCAGTTTTATAAGTTTTTAAAGCTTTTTTCATTTTATGAATAATGTATTAATACCTAGTCTTCCAGTAAAGAATTTTTATAGCACTATTAAATATTTCTTCAAGGATTTTTTCCTGAAAATAATTTTAAGGTGTATTTCCAGAATAGCTATTTGTAAATTTGAGGACTAATTAGAGCCTTGTGACATTATGATACCCATTGTTGTAATCTAATAATAAATAAGTTTTTAAAAGTCACAGTCCACTGATATATTTACTTGTTTTATGTACTATGAAACTTTTAGAAGTATCACTTAGTATTCCTCTGTTGTTATCATTGTTATTAGAAAAAAAACTTTAAATAGCAAAAACCAACTGTTACATAGGATTAGCAGTATGAAAGTACAAATAGCAAAAATTTATTATGTAATTTAGTAATTCAGTTTAGACATTTGGAAGCACATTTCATTGTTCCATTTATAATGCAGACACCATATGGAAATATAATTTTTCTTTTTAATTTGTGTTTTCTGGAGTACTATAAATTATAAAATAGAGTTTTAATATGTCAACTGTAATTCATTTATAGTAATACATTCAGGATTCATGTATCATGAATTTAGTCTCATCCCTTCATGGCAAATAGATGGGGAAACAATGGAAACAGTGACAGACTTTATTTTGGGGGGCTCCAAAATCACTGCAGATGGTGGCTGCAGCCATGAAATTAAAAGACGCTTGCTCCTTGGAAGAAAAGTTATGTCCAACCTAGATAGCATATTAAAAAGCGAGACATTACTTTGCCAACAAAGGTATGTCTAGCCAAAGCTATGGTTTTTCCAGGAGTCACATATGGATGTGAAAGTTGGACTATAAAGAAAACTGAGTGTTGAAGAATTGATGCTTTTAAACTATGGTGTTGGAGATGACTCTTGAGAGTCCCTTGGACTGCAAGGAGATCAAACTAGCCCATCATAAAGGAAATCAGCCCTGAATATTCATTGGAAGGACTGATGCTGAAGCCGAAACTCCAATACTTTGACCACATGATGCAAAAAACTGACTCACTGGAAAAGACCCTGATGCTGGGAAAGACTGAAGGCAGGAGGAGAAGGGGATGACAGAGGATGGGATGGTTGATGGCATCACTGACTCAATTCACATGAGTTTGAGTAAGCTCCAGAAGTTGGTAATGGACAGAGAAGCCTGTCATGCTGCAGTCCATGGGGTCACAAAGAGTCAGACATGAATGAGCGACTGAAGTGAACTGAATTCAGAATTCAGGGTGGGGGACAGGAAGTTCTCTTTCTTTGATATATTTTTAGGACTCTGTTCTCAGCCTCTATCCTCTGAATACATGCATGTCTTGACTGCTTTTCCCCACTATGCATCCATAATAACTTAATACATAAAAATATGTGTAATATTATTCTCTATATAATAGATATATAATAAATATTATATGTTTTATAAAACTTGACTGTTCCATCATAATGACTTAGTTAGCTAATTTTCTCTTAATGAAATCATGAATTCTTTCAGGCTAAAATGTAATACTTAGCTTCTTATGTGTCTTGTCCATCAATAATTAATGAATAAATGTATGACCGAATAATTGAATGAACAACTGAATGAATTTTTGTATGTTGTGAAGCTATCTTCACGCTTTCATTTATCTTGATCTAATTTTAGCCTTTAAAATATGCTCAAAATACAGATTATTACACTTTAAATAATAAAAGATGATGCTCATAAATTTCTTTTTTAAAGAGGAAAATATTCCTAAAACACACTGTACAAGTCCAAACAAGTAGCACTGTATTGATCAAGGAAATTTTAAATGCTATGTATAAATTGCACTATATCTTTTAATTATAAGAAGATAACAGTCTTACCTGTCTCCAGTAACATATTTTTCACTTAGTAAGTTAAATTCTCTAATTTGGGACTGACAATGTTCCAGGAAATGCTCTAATTCTAGCTGATAGTGTTCTTCAGTGTGACTTTCTGAACAAGAGGTTAGCATTTCACCATTGAGGATTCTTAGAGCAGGTAATATCTTAAGTAGAGAATGCCTATTAAAAATAGGAAAAAAATCAATAATCTTGAAAAGGAGAGTTTATATCTAAAATAATTTATGTGCCTATTATTTAAATAATATAAGCAGAGAATATATCTCTGAAACTTATTGATTTTATAGAGAAAATTCTAATTTTTAAAATTATGGTATCATGTCACATATCAAATAAGTTTCAGAGTTCTTGATACACATTTAACCATTTTCTGCTAAACCACAAATGGTAAATTCAAGCAGCAGGAAACTTGGGCTGGGAGTAGTAAATAAATGTCTCCATTATGAGAAAGAGAGTATCAGGTACACTCTTTCTAAAATAGATAATGTAACTGAAAGCTACTGTCTGTTTTAGAAGTAGGTGTGAATTCTGATCATTTCTCAGTGAAATATATTGAAAATAGGGTTAAAACAAAAAGGGTGGTGATTACTCAATATTTCATGAGTAATATTTTATATTTCTCCTTGAATCTTGATAAGGATTATATTAAACAAACTCTAAAATATGAGCATAAGTCTTTATCAATTTAAGAGATTAATGCTATGAAAAAACAGGTCAGAAAGCAAAAGCGTCTACTAAACCAAGCACTTTGAAGCACTTCCCAAGCTTTACACAAGAAAGCATGTAGGCTTCTTTTCACAAGGTTGTTTATGGTCACAGGGACAAACTAAACTTATTGAGTGAGTAAAACTTCTTACTAAAAAACTAACAGTTCCTATGAGGAAAATTATAAGTCACTGATAAAAGATACCAAAGAAGTCTACATAAATGGAAAGATGTCCTGTGGGAAAATAAATCTGTTGATAAGAAGATTCAATATTGTCAAAAGTCAGTTCTTCCCAACTTGATCTAGAGATATAACATATCTAATTAAAATATCAGCAAGATATTTTGTGAATATCAACAAAGTGATTTGAAAGTTATATAAACAGGCAAAAGAGGCAGATAGCCAACTTAATTTTGAAGAAAATTTGGAAGACTAACACTACCTGACTTCAAAATAATCTATAAAGCTACAGTAATCAAGATAATTTGGTAATGGCAAAAGAATAATCAAATAGATTGATGGAACAGAATAGAGAATGCGGAAATAGACCAACATAGTCAGTACAATGGAGAAAAGATAACACTTTTCAACTATTGGTGCTAGAGTAACTGAGCATCCCCCTGTGCAAAAGAATAAAAGAATCTAAACATCCAGATTCAGACCTCTTAAGCTTCACAGAAATTAACTCAAAATGGATTACAGACTTTAAAGCAAAATGCAAAACCCTAAAACTCCTATCAGAAAAAATATAATAAAATCCAGATGACCTTGGGTATGGTGATGACTTTTTAGATACAATACCAAAGACATATCTATGAAAAAATTGTTGATGAGTTGAAATTCATTAAAATTAAAAATTCCCACACCTAGGGACATTGTCAATTCGATGACAAGTCATACACTGGGAGAAAATATTTGCAAAAGACACATCTGATAAATTACTGTTATCCAAAATATACCCCAAAAAATGCTTAAAACTCAATGATAAGAAAATGAATGTCTTGGTTTAAAAGTGAGCCAAACATATTAAAGACATCTTACCAAAATATATAAATATGACAAACAAACATTAATTAATGGATTGCAAATTACAACAACAATGAGATACTACTACCTACCTAGTAAAATGTCCACAATCCAAAACAGTGATAACACCAAATGCTGGTGAGGATGTGGAGAAACAGGAATTCTAATTAAGTGCTGGTGGTAATGAAAAATGGGAGAGACATTTTGGAAGATAGTTTGGTGGTTTCCTACCAATTAAACATCTTTCTTTTTGATCTAGCAATCAGTCTCCTTGGTATTTATTCAGATGAACTGAAAATGCATGTCCATACAAAAACCTGCCCACATATGTTTATAGCAGTTTTATTTGTTTCAGCCCAAAATTGGAAACAACCAAGATGTCCTTCAGTAGGTGAACTGGAAGATAAACTGTGCTATATTCATATAGTATAAAATTATTCAGCATTAAAAAGAAATGAGCTATCCATCCATGAACAAACATAGAGGAAATGCAAATGCATATTCCTGAGTGAAAAAAGCCAATTTGAAAAAGGCATATGTTGTATAATTTCAGTTGTTCTACATTCCAGAAAAAAAGCAAAACTATGTAGACAACGAGATTAATGGTTGCTTTAAGGGGTTAAAGCAAGCAAAGAAATGCTCAAAATTCTCCAAGCTAGGCTTTAACAGTACATGAACTTCCAGATGTTCAAGCTGGGTTTAGAAAAGGCAGAGGAACCAGAGATCAAATTGCCAGCATCCATTGGATCACAGAAAAAGCAACAGAATTCCAGAAAAAC
Source organism: Ovis canadensis (assembly GCF_042477335.2). Lineage (NCBI taxonomy): Eukaryota > Metazoa > Chordata > Mammalia > Artiodactyla > Bovidae > Ovis > Ovis canadensis. The sequence goes on along the minus strand of NC_091247.1, from coordinate 127,050,625 downwards.
AGAATTCTGCTTCATCAACTATGCTAAAGCCTTTGACTAGATCAGAACAAATTGTGGAACATTCTTAAAGAGATGGAAATACCAGACCACCTAACCTGCCTCCTGAGCAACCTGTATGCAGGTCAAGAAGCAACAGTGGACTGGTTGGGAAAGGAGTGCATCATGGCAATATGTAGTCACCCTGCTTATTAAATTTAAATATAGAGTACATCATGCAAAATGCCAGGCTGGATGAAGCACAAGCTGGAATCAAGATTGCCAGGAGAAAAATCAGTAACCTCAGGTATCCCAATGATAACACGTTTATGGTAGAAAACAAAGAGGAACTAAGGAACCTCTAGATGAAAGTAGAAGAGTGAAATAACTGGCTTAAAACTCAGCATTCAAAAAATGAAGATCATGGCACCTGATCCCATCATTTCATGGCAAATGATGATCCCATCATTTCATGGCAAATGATGATCCCATCATTTCATGGCAAATAGATGGGGAAACAAGGGAAACAGTGACAGATTTTATTTTCTTGGGCTTTAAAATCACTGCAGATGGTGACTACAGCCATGAAATTAAAAGATGCTTGCTTCTTGGAAGAAAAGCTAGACAGCATGTTAAAAAGCAGAGACATCACTTTGCCAACAAAGGTCCATCTAGTCAAACTATGGTTTTTCCAGTAGTCATGTATGGATGTGAGAGTTGGGCCATAAAGAGGGATGAATGCCAAAGAATTGATGTTTTTGAACTGTGGTGCTGGAGAAGACTCTTGAGAGTCCCTTGGACTGCAGGAGATCAAACCAGTATATCCTAAAGGAAATCAATCCTGAAGGACTTGGAATCAATTGGAATCAATTGGAAGGACTGATGCTGAAGCTGAAACTCCAATACTTTGGCCACCTCATGCAAAGAGACGACTCATTAGAAAAGACCCTGATGCTGGGAAAGATTGAAGGCAGGAGGAGAAGGGGATGACAGAGGATGAGGTGGTTGGATGGCATCACTGGCTCAATGGACATGAGTTTGAGCAAGCTCCAGGGGATGGTGATGGACAGGGAAGCCTGGTGTGCTGCAGTCCAAAGAATTGGACACGACTGAGCAACTGAACAGCAACAACAAGGGGTTAAAGTAGAGAGAGGGATGAAAGGGCAAAGCTCAGAGAATTGTTAGGGTAGTAAAATGATTCTACACGTTACCCCATGGTGGATACATGTCATAGCACATTCAAAACCCACAGAATGTAAGACACCAAGAGTGAACTCTAATAGAAATCTATGGAGTTTGGGTGATAAACGTGTGTTACTGTAGGTTCATTGACTGTAAAAATGTACTGCTTTGGGACTTCCCTGGCAGTCCAGTGGTTAAGATTCCATGATTCCAATGCAGGTTTGATCTCTGGTCAGAGAACGAAGATTCTCCATGCCCCGCACCACGGCCAAAAAATAAAAGTATACTGCTTTGGTGTGGGATATTTGCAGTGAGGGAAACTGTACATGTGTGTGTGAACTTTCTCTACTTTCTGCTCAGCTTTGCTGTTAACTTAAAATTGCTCTAAAAATAAATTTTGGTATTTAAAAAATGAAACAAACAGTTCCTAAACACTAAATGAAGGATGGCAGGGTAAGAGTACTAAAATGCTAAGAGTTAAGACGGCAAAGCCCTAATAACTGTTTTTTCTTCTATCTAGGTTGTATAGTCAGGATTGATATAGCTATTTGTGCAAACACAGTTGTAAAATATAATTTTAATTATTTTTTAATGGAGGAAGTGGTCCATTAAGGCAAAAATGCATAAGGCTAACCAAAGTCATAATGCATCCTGTGTATAGTTTATGATCTTGGTAGCCTTGGTATTAAATAAAAGTCATCATAAGAGAGGTACAAATACATCTTTTAAATGAAACAAAATAGAAGAATACCACAGTTTTCCATTTCCTGGGGACACAGTTGACTAGCTCCCTACACTCCTCCAACCACTCCAGAAATACTGCCTTATTTCCCCCTTACAGATAACAAATAAGAGAAAAAAAAATAGATTTAGATTTGGTTCTTCAGGGTAATTATCAAATGTTTTACAATGTTAAGAAGCAGATAAAAGCTTTGCTAATAATAAAGAGTTTAAGCTGTTAAAGATTTGAGCCCATATATTTTGAGCTTTAAAAAAATTATTTATTTTTAATTGAAGGACAATTACAGTATTCTGTTAGTTTTTGCCATACATCAACATGGATCAGCCATAGCTATACATACGTCCTCTCCCTCTTGAGTCTCCCACTCATTTCCCAACCAATCCCACCCCTCTAGGTTGTCACAGAGTCCCAGTTTTGAGTTCCCTGAGTCCTACAGCAAATCCTCCCTGGCTATCTATTTTACGTATGTTACAAAATATAGACTGGCTCGTGAATTAATGTGTCATCCTTGCACAGGGGCCATGCTAATCTCTGTATCATTCCAATTTTAGTATATGTGCTGCTGAAGCTAGCACTATTTTGAACTTTTTTAGGTGGCTTGAAGTTAGAAATGCTTATCAATTCAAAAACTACCTATAATGCTTACCACAAAGGGTTAAATATCTGGGATATATTGTGTTTCTGTTTAGAGTCGTATGAAGATATGATTCAAAAGCAGAACGTTACCTTAAGAAATAGCTATTCATCATAGGTGATAAGGTAAGCAGAGGCATTCACCTCAGAGATACAATATTGATTAAATATAACAGGAAATCTTTAAGGCTTTCCTAGCGGCTCAGCGGATAAAGCATCTGCCTGCAATGTGGGAGATCTGGCTTCGATCCTTGGGTTGGGAAGATCATATGAAGAAGGCAAAGGCTACCCACTCTAGTATTCTGGTCTGGGGAAACTCCAAGGGGGTCACAAAGAGTCAGACACAACTGAGTGACTTTCAATTTCACTTTTTCATCAAAGCAAGGAAATATTCAATCCTACCAAATAATTTATTACAGTACTAAGAAAGCAACATTGTATTCTAACTATTCATAAAAATACCTAGTCAAATTTCTTTAAGATATGACTGTGATGTCAAAATAACTTAATTATAAAATGTCAAGTGTGAAAAAATGATTTTTGAGAGGTGATAATAGAGAGTATTGAAAGTTAAGACTATACAGGTGTTCATAATGCTTTAATTATGCTCTATTTCTATTACCGGTAAATTTAAAAAATATTAAATCCCCTAAATAATAGAGGAGCAAACAAAAGGCTTTTAATAACTTGGTGAAAATAGTTCTTGAGAATAGCAACATTTCTAATTCTTTGGGTACCAAGCAAAGATCAATCTGATACCTTGATTTCCAGGATGAACCTGATTAGCTGATGAAATGAGCTATGCCAGTGACAGGCTCCAGTCTTTGAAATAGGTTCCCTGGAGGCACAAATGGTAAAGAACCTGCCTACCACTGCAGAAGACTTAAGAGACATGGGTTTGACCCCTGGGTCAGGAAGATCCTGTGAAGAAGGGAATGACTATCCTTGGACAGAGGAGCCAGGCAGGCTATGTTCCCTGGGGTCTCAAAGAGTTGGACACAACTGAAGCAACTGCACACATATGCATACCTTGGAAGGGAAATTAATAAAGCATATTATCTTATTATTATAAGTTGCATTCTTAGGGGTTAGGTAAAGCTAATTACCTTTTCCTTGAGGGTATAATCATTTCAGTAAGTGGTTGTATACACCAAACTTTTCACCAGGATGGTGGACCCATAGTGACAATGCACTTGTGAGACACTCGTTAGCAGTCATCTTTCAGGTCTCAATACGGCTGAATGAGGAGTCAGTAAAAAGAAGGCAATGCTCCTGCTGCTCACATGAGAGCCTCAGGGTCTAACACTTCTGTCTTTGCCTTAAAGTGAAGTTGCTCAGTCATGTCTGACTCTTTGCGACCCCATGGACTGTCGCCTACCCATGGGATTTTCCAGGCAAGAATACTGGAGTGGGTTGTCATTTCCTTCTCCAGGGATTCTTCCCAACCGAGGGGTCGAACCCGGGTCTCCCACATTGTAGGCAGACACTTTACTGTCTGAGCATCAGGGAAGTCTAAGTCTTTGCCTTAGTCACTCTCTAAATTCATTGAGATGAGAATTCAAGGCAGATTTTTATGTGGGTCTTCAACCCCCAGGGTAGTGTTTCTGAAAAGCTTGTCCTTGAACAACTTCCTCAGCCGTGCTTGGGATGTTTTTTGCAATGAAGAGTCTTCAGCTACACATAGACCTCTACTGACAGGTTTGGGGAAATATATATATATATATTTAATTCAGTCTTTCTTGTGCACTTTAAAGAATAAAATTACTACATTGGGAAGAAAATAGACTACAGTATGTTATGCTAAAATCAGAGATGGTCAAGTTTAAAGAAAAAAAAAACTGAAACTCAAATCATTTATAAATTATCTTAAATTAAAAAAAACAGCTTGCATTTTTCTTAAGGAAACTTATACTCTATATATCAATGATATCAGAAGAGTTTGCTAAAATAAGAGACACTGTGGTCTCTGGGCAGTAACATTCCAATGGTATGCCATTGGTTAACATTGCCATTAGCTTTATATAAATGGTGTGAAGGTGTTTTTAGAAAACTATCCCTGTAATTCTAAAATTCAACAGTACATACCAAATACATAAAGAAATAATTCATAAATATGTCTGAATATTTCTGAGCAATTGTTTCTATTTAGAAATTTCTATTTAGAAATAATTGATGGTTGGAATGAAGAGCCATTTTAACCAAATAAATGAATACCATCCAAGAGGCAAAAAAAAAATTAGGATTTGTTTTATCTGATTAAGGATCAGATTAATATTTTACCACAAATATCTTATTTAATAAAATAAATGTTTATGTTCCAGACAACCAAAGTAATGAAAGATCCATTCAGAGATAACATAGGACGGCAGAGCTGTTTCTCGGTGGTGCAACTGTCGTCATGTGGAGGCTACTGAGATGTTAATTGATGCCAGATCAGCACGGGGAAAAGTGATAGCTTTATCATCAAATGCTATATTTTGGACATAATAATAGTTACTGATACAGACTCAGTAAGTATAATATTTTAGCTATACATAATAATTTTAGAGAATGTGGGGCAACAGATCTTGAATTTTTATGTCTGGAATATTTTGATGTTACATTCATCACCTTTACATAAAATAGTTCCCAGTTTTAGTTAGACTGTTTTGAACCTTTGGATGTACACATGTAGTTTGGTGGGATCTTGAAGAGTGCGACAGTGTCTTGAAATCTGTGAGTTACAAAATAAATATCCAGCTAATGTTTTATTTGAACAACTTTTTTTCTTGAATCTTTTTTTAAGGAACAGTAGTCAGATTTGTATAAATTAGTAGTGCATGGATTGGCTTTAAATTCAAATGCAGCCTTATAAAGACTCTGTGATAAATATATTAGAAAGTGCTGTAACAAGTTGATTCATGTTTGAAATGAAGTATAAGGACACTGTGAGATCTCAGCCTTAGTTTTTCCAGCTGGGCTCCTCCTAGTCAAGGAATCAATATTTCATTTAGTGAAAACTTCCTGGTGAATATTCTGTCACTTAAGAAGCTCTATTAATCATTCATGAATGAAACACATTCCCAAAGGAAATTCCAAACTGAGTCTGTGGATTAAGTTTTAAAAAGAGATTTTTTTAGTACATCAGTTTTGTTCGTGTTATCACTGGCTGGACATGAAAGTAAGAAGCCAATTGGGAAAATCTATAACTAATCCCTTTGTTGGTATCAAGGGGTTATGTAAAGTTCAGTGGAGCACACTAGTAACAGTTTGAGTTGATCCTTTCATTAACAAATCCATATCTTATAGATCACTAGATTTTAGACTATGTAGATAAGTGAATCTCTTCTTAAAATTATGAGAGCTGTATTAGGGCAACTGGACCTATATGAAACTTGACAGGTAAAATTTGCAAATTGGAATTGTTCTAGTTCAGAAAGACTAATTTAAACATAGACAATATAACAGCTAAATAATTGTACATATAAATACTAATCTATTTTCTCTCAGTATTATTTCTAATTAAATAATTTCTTTAAAACTATAAAGTATATATACTAACTGCAGTAAAATGCAAATATTATCTTTATATATGTCTTACAGTAGGTTATATCAGTAGGTTTTACAACAAGCATATTTTATTCAATTAAATAAGTGTTGATGTTTTCTACAAATAAAATAACAAAAAATAAATAAACGATTATTCAGGACATAGGTTTGCTTCTAGCTGCTACAACTTGCAACATGGCAGCTGTTCAGATGGTAACAGTTACCAGATCAACTCCAGAATTCATGCCCTATTTGCCCAACACCTAATAGTAAAACCATTATCCCCTTGCTCTGAATAATGTATACAACTGCCATTTTGATTTGTCATTGTATGCCAATTCTATAACTTATTCTCTATAGTTACTTGGGAAAATAAAAATATCTCTCTAGAAACAACCCATTAGACATCTTTATAATAAATAATATCACCTGTCAAACAGTCCTTCAGACATAACTGCACTCTTTATATGGGTTTCAAGAAGTGAGGACCCGAACTTGGGGATTAGTGCTCTAAATCGCAATGAAAGAGAAGCAGTCCTAGACTGCAAGTTAGTGCACCTGTATGGGGACCTTGACTGCTTCTATTCCAGGAGACGAAGTCCACCAAGCTGGCAAAAGGTCTAGAAACACAGTCAGGTGGCCTTTGCACGTCTGCACACACATTCCTTAAATACTTGTAATTTCTGATCACCGTCTGATTTGATGTTAACTAACAGTTGACATTTCCTATAATAACTTGTCCTAAGATCAGTTTCTCAGGAAACTTAGAGAATTTCCCAAATACTATGGTCCCCAAGGAGTCTGAGGACTCCAATTTTAGAACTTCAGATATTGATAATTACTGAAAATCAAGAATAATATAAATTGTCAATCGAGAAAATGACACTGTCAATCATGAAAGTAAAACTGAGTAAGTTCAATAGAAAAATTAGTGGCTGAAACATATTTTTTACACATTTACACATTATAATGTAATTAAATTTAGTAATATATACCTTCAACAAATAATTTGGGTGTCATCCAAGGACTCTATAAGGATCTGTACAATACCTGGGGCCACTTCTACTACTTAATTTTAGCCATTTTTAATGCTAGCATTTTCATTTAATTTGGCTACTTCTTAATTTTTTTGTCAGTTTTCTGCTGAAAACAAGCTTCCCCAAACACTGTTTTCATTTTCACATAACTGTTGAAAATTTCTCTATAACTCCTTAAAAATAAAGCCTAGCATTATCAAATGTGTTTCTGTTAGGCATGGCTATAAAGTGCTACCATGTGGTAACATTTATATTTACTCCTCATAGAGACTTCTGTACTCTGAAACTCACGTTCCTCCCTATGTTTCCCCGGTTTCTTTGCAGTTAGTTTGGCCATGTGATTAGTTACAGGCCATACAATATGAGAGAAGTGATATGTGCCACTTTTGAGGGCAGAGTGGTTAAATGTCAGTTGCTTTTCTGGTGGTCATTTTCCCCCATCACAATCTACTACCTATAAAAATGAAGTTATGTTCAAGTGTTGTGACTCAGAGTCACAAAACGGAAGCAGGCTGAGTTTCTGAATCTGCTTAGAAGAGACAGGCCAACCTCACATCAGACATAATGCAAACAAACACAAAATTTCTGTTGATGAAACTACACAGATTTCCAAGTTTGCTGCTGTGTGGTATAACCTATATTACCCTAATGAATCTATCTTAAGAGATAGGTACTATTATTATACCCATTTTACAAATGAAGGAAGAGACATAGCAAAATGAAGCAACTTGAGCAAGGCAAACAGCTAGGAAGTGGTAGAGCCAGATATGCACGTGAGCAGTTTACACACAAGGCTTGAAAAATACATGTTTCAAGTGTATGTTTTCAGGATAAAAGAGACTTTTTATCCTAGACATGAAATTTACTATCTGGCCACAACATAACACATGAAAAAGCAGAACACAGTGTTTAAATTCCAGGCTTCAGAACTCAAATAACACCCCTGACACTTACTTCCTAACTGAGCAAATCACAAGGTATCTAAGCTTCAGTAAATACTCTGTAAAATGAGAACGATAATTACAGAACCCAACTCAGTTGCTGTGAAGTGAAGGAACTTGTACAGTACTTAGCCCACTTTGACACACTGTAAGCCTAAGTACTTGGTTTCTTCCTTCTTTCCAGTGGTATTTCTCACTATCCTCACTTTACCTGAACACACTGGTCTTCTACAGAGCTTAACTTCATCTTTCACATTTCTTCCTCTTTTGAATATTTCCTCTATCAGAAGTGCTTTTTACTTTCATTTTGATCCTTTAATCAAATTAACTATACTTATTATTTTGATGCAGGGAAACTGCTGCACTCAATATGCCAGCAAATCTGGAAAACTCAGCACTCAGCAGTGCCACAGGACTGGAAAAGGTCATTTGTCATTCCAATCCCAAAGAAAGGCAATGCAAAAGAATGTTCAAACTACTGCACAATGGTACTCATCTCACAGGCTAGCAAAGTAATGTTCAAAATTCTCCAAGCCAGGCTTCAACAGTACATGAACTACGAACTTCCAGATGTTCAAAGCTGGATTTATAAAAAGCAGAGGAACCAGAGATCAAATTGCCAACACCCGCTGAATCATCAAAAAAGCAAGAGAGTTCCAGAAAAACATCTATTTTTGCTTTTTTGACTATGCCATAGCCTTTGACTGTGTGGATCACAATAAACTTGGAAAATTCTTCAAGAGATGGGAATACCAGACCACCTGACCTGTCTCCTAAGAAATCTGTATGCAGGTCAAGAAGCAACAGTTAGAACTGGACATGGAAAAACAGACTGGTTCCAAATAGGAAAAGGAGCACGTCAAGGCTGTATATTGTCACCCTGCTTATTTAACTTTTATATAGAGTACATCATGAGAAATGCTGGGCTGGAAGAAGCACAAGCTGGAATCAAGATTGCCAGGAGAAATATCAATAACCTCAGATATGCAGATGACACTACCCTTTTGGCAGAAAGTGAAGAGGAACTAAAATGCCTCTTGATGAAAGTGAAAGAGGAGAGTGAAAAAGTTGGCTTAAAGCTCAACATTCAGAAAACGAAGATCATGGCATCCGGTCCCATCACTTCATGGGAAATAGATGGGGAAACAGTGAGAAACTATTTTGGGGGGCTCCAAAATCACTGCAGATGGTGATTGCAGCCATGAAATTAAAAGACGCTTGCTCCTTGGAAGGAAAGTTATGACCATCCTAGACAGCATATTAAAAAGCAGAGGCATTACTTTACCATCAAAGGTCCATCTAGTCAAAGCTATGGTTTTTCCAGTAGTCATGTACGGTACAGATGTGAGAACTGGACTATAAAGAAAGCTGAGCGCCGAAAGAATTGATGCTTTTGAACTGTGGTGTTGGAGAAGACTCTTGAGAATCCCTTGGACTGCAAGGAATTCCAACCATTCAACTCTAAAGTAAATCAGTCCTGTATAATCATTGGAAGGACTGATGCTGAAGCTGAAACTCCAATACTCTGACCACCTGATGTGAAGAACCGACTCATTGGAAAAGCCCCTGATGCTGGGAAAGATTGAAGGCAGGAGGAGAAGGGGATGACAGAGGATGAGATGGTTGGATGGCATTATCAACGTGATGATTCTATGTAGGGTCTGGGAGTTGGTGATGGACAGGGAAGCCTGGCATGTTGCAGTCCATGGGGTCGCAAAGAGTCGGACATGACTGAGCGACTGAACTGACTGTGATGCATGCTGGATCTTAGTTCCCCAATAGGAGACTGAATCCATACACCCTGCAGTGGAATCTTGGAGTCTTAACCACAGGACTGCCAGGCAACTCTCTGATTTTCAATATTACCAAACTATTGGAGGATTAACTCAAAGTTTGCCTCTTAGGTGCAGGCAGTTTTGCCTGGTCTAAATTACGATATTTCCAAATTTCTAAAGCATATCTGCTGTCTAAAATAATCATATGACACTTGTACTTTATTAGGCACTAAAACTTGAGTTAAGAGTAGATTTTGGAGCTAGACTGCATAGGTTTGAATCCTGGGTCTTCGACTTGCTAGCTGTGTCAAATTGGGTAGATGACTTAGCCCTTTCTGCTTATATAAAGTGGGGAAATTAGGTAGCTATTTCATTATCATATTGTGAGGATTAATTGAAAACAGTGCTGGGCACAAAGTAAATGCTATGTCAGTATGTGTTATCATTAGCTTTCATAGTTATCATTTTTTGCATACATTTTCTATCTCTAACAAGATTATAAAAATGGACTTGAAATCATGGCTTACACTGAATTTCCCTTATAATGTCCAACATGTTAGGACACTGACTACATGTAGTAGGCATACACTAAATACTTGGTGATTGAATAAGCACCCATATACAGTCTGGTTGGCCTAGCAATAGTAAATAATAGATTTTTGTGTGCTCGCCACATTCCAGGGATTATTATCAATGGAATGTATGTATTATCCCATTCAAATCTAGCGGCTATGCCAAAGGATAGGTACAATTATTATCCTCCTTTTACCAGTGAAGATTCACAGACATAGAAAAGCTGTTACTTTCCCAGGATCACAAAGCATGGGGCAGGAAGATGTCCTTATTTAAAAACACAATGATCTCCAAACTTCAGTCCACCTTGAATCACCCAAAAGGCTTGAAAAGATTACTGGGAATCATGTGCTACTTCCTGGTTTGGTGGATCTGGGTAGAGTGTAAGATTTTGCATATCTAATAGGCTCCTAAGCGGCATACAGCGTTAAGAACCACTGCACTGCGTTATACTCTTTCCTCCGTGCTACACAACTTAAATCGCACTTGAAAACAGATGCTTCTAAGCCAGAGGTTGACAGGTTCTATTCTAAAACATGTGGAACATACCAGGTTTGCCTAACAAACAGGGTAACATTAGAAATCTATGTGGAAACAGTTTTAAAGCAAAAAGAAAGAAAAATAGATTTTCTAGCAAAAAGATAATAACTCTTCTGTGATAAACAAGTTATCCGTAAGCAACAAATCACACAGGTGTTTGACTTGGTGTAAAAAGCTGCTATTTTCTTCACTAAAGGTCAATGGACAAATTTAAGCACCCAATACATCTAGAAAGAGAATGTCATAGGTCTGCAGTGATCTTAGACAAGGGGGACAACAGGGACCACTCCCTAGACTCTTATCTTGTTCTACAGGTGGCTTAAGTCAGGTACAGGGATTGTGAACATAATCAGATCCTTGGTTTTTTGGTAAGATATCTTATATTCCTCTGAAATACTTAGAAAAACAAGGACCTTTCTGGCTATGGCCATATATCACAGGGAAACCAAATCAGGGCGAAAAGTCAACTGCCTCCACCCTAGGATAGATGTACACCACCCTTTTCTCAGTTATTCATTTCTCCGTCTTTATTTTGTTCATAAATGTATTTCACTATCTGATCAAACTGATATGACTTGCTAACTTGATTCAAAATTAGGATTTTGAAATAGATTTTCCTACCTGAATTTTAGTACATGTTTGTCTTTCCCTACACTTAACATGTGGCCAAATCCACCTTGCTAAATTAGGCTACAAGCCCCGTCCACTTTGGCTTGTTCTGCCTTGATATACCCATGTCCTGATATGATACAAATGTCAAATTTATAATTATTCATGTTAAATCATTTAACAAATGCATGCTGCTGGACTTAAAAAGAGATAGGAGTTGAGGCTATAAACATCATCAGTACTAGAAAATTCCAAATTACATATGCAAAGTTTCTCAGTATACTAGGATGTAATTCACCTAGAACTGTAAATGAGTCTGGAGGATATGTGAAAGAAAAATCACTTGGAGCCAAGGGAAATAACAAGTGGGAAACAAATGGCAGCAAATATTACAGGAACCCACAGGAAGATAGGAATAATTCTCATCAGCCAAAGTTGAAAGGATACATAGAAGAGACATTAGGCAGAATACTAAGAAAGCTGGAGGCATAGTAGTTGGGCTAAATTGGTACTAGTCTAAATAAAGATTTCTTTGAGATTTCCCTAACAGAACTTAAAAGGAAGTTTTGAAATCATCTCACTAATTCCAAGAAACATATTAAATAGATCGTGCATGTCAGAAGCAAAATATCAACATATATTATATAAAGGAAAAAATGAAAATTAAGGAATCAACAAGCAGAAAAATTCAAACGTCCAGAATATAACCAAAATTGTCTGGGCATGCAAGAAGTAGGAAAATTAGAATCAGAAAAAAGAATTAATAAAAATAGACCTCAAAATGAGGGCGATGATGAAATTAACATACAAAGATGTCAAAACAGCTATTATAAATATTATCCATATGTTCAAGATGATTCAGGAATATATGAACATGATTAAGAGAGAAACTGTAAACGTTGAAAAAAAATAAACTTGTAGAAATGAAATCTACATCTAATCTGAACTGAAAAACAGTTTAGATGGGATTAACTGCAGAGCAGTTACATAATAAGAAAACATCAGGGGATTTGAAGCCACAGCGATAACTAGTAAGACTGAAATATAGGCAGAAAACAAAAACAATAAATATAAGAACAAAGCAATAGTGACTAAAAGGATACATCAAGTGGTCTAATACTGGTGAAGTTGGAGTTCTCGTAGGAGAAGATAGAAGGAAGCAGAAAAAAATACTTGAAAATAACGGCCAAAATTTTTCACAATCTTATAGAAACTATGAATCTACTATATCCAAGAGGTTCAATAAATTCTAAGCAGAACTGCAACATGGATGGACTAAAAATTATCATATTAAGTGAGGTATGTCAGACAAAGACAAATATCATGTTATATCACTTATATGTGGAATCAAAAAAGTGATACAAATGAACTTATTTACAATACAGAAATAGACTCACAGACTTAGAAGACAAACTTGTGGTTACCAAAGAATAAAGGCAGGCAAGAGGGATACTCTGGGAGCTGGCTTCCCTGGTGGCTCAGTGGTAAAGAATCTGCCCACCAGTGCAGGAGACGGAAGAGACACAGGTTTGATCCCTGGGTCAGGAAGATCCCCTGGAGAAGGAAATGGCAACCCACTCCAGTATTCTTGCCTGGGAAATCCCATGGACAGAGGGGCCTGGCAGGCTGTAGTTCATGGGGTTGCAAAACAGTCAGACATGACTTAGTGACTGAATAACAACAACAAAATTAACAGATATATATACTACCATATATAAAATCAACAATAAGGACCTACTGCATAACATAGGGAACTATATTTAATATCTTATAATAACCCATACTAGAAAAATTCTGAAAAGAATATACACACACAAATAATTGAATCATGTTGCTGTGCATCTGAAACTAACACATAGTAAAACAACTCTACAGCATTAGAAAAACACTAAGCAAGAAAACAAGGAAAAAATCCTAAGGAGAGTAAATCTATCTAAAACCACATCAAAGCATGTTATAATCAAATTGTTGAAAACCACTGATAAAATCTTAAAAGTACCCAGAGACAGAGGAATGAAGACAAGAATGTCCACAGACTTCTCCTTAGAAACAGTGAAAGCCATAAGACAGTGGAGACACATTTTTTTTTAATAAAAAGATAACAATATTTTATTTTGGGCATTCACTCAGTATTTCACAGATTCTCAACAAGTTTTGAGGTAGGTTAATATTAGTATTTATTTTACAAACTAAAACCCAGGCAGAGGTTGCATCACTTGTTGCAAACCATAACAGGAGTCCTACCATAACCAAGAATAACATGGGTTTTCAGATTAATCTGATGTGTGTGAATTTAACAGTGATAGCTTGAAAATAGTCATTAAAAACAAAACAAAACCAAAACCCCATTAGATATTACAGAAATTCTACTTTGGGTATTTTGTGATTCTTAAATCAGTCATACAATGATTATACATGCTTTTGAATAACCTACTTACTCTCAATACAAATCTATTTATGTACAACTAATCCTTGTAATTGACGAAGGAAATGTCAGCCCACTCTAGTACTCTTGCCTGGAAAATCCTATGGACAGAGGAGCCTGGTAGGCTACAGTCCATGGGGTCCCAAGAGTAGGACATGACTTAGAGAGTAAATCATCACCAATCCTTATAGTAACAAATTAGCACATTATTGATTTTGTTGTTTTCTGCTTCTGGGGTGGGTGGAGCAGGAAGATAACTGGCAAGCTTTCCTCAGAGTGCTAGGCAGCCTTTAGGAACAGGTGCTATGCTCAACACCCTATCTCTGGTGATTTGGAGTCAAAGGAAAGCAGGTATCTAAGGAAGCCAAGATCCAGAAAAGATGCCTGGATCCAAAGGAGGTGGAGGCCCTGCACAAGTCAAAAAGAAGAAAAAAGCACTATCATTCAGGCTACTGACACTCAGCATCATGCTGCTGCTGCTAAGTCGCTTCAGTCGTGTCCAACTCTGTGTGACCCCATAGACGGCAGCCCACCAGGCTCCTCCGTCCCTGGTGGCAAGAACACTGGAGTGGGTTGCCATTTCCTTCTCCAATGCATGAAAGTGAAAAGTGAAAGGGAAGTCGCTCAGTCGTGTCTGACTCTTAGCGACCCCATGGACTGCAGCCAACCAGGCTCCTCCATCCATGGGATTTTCCAGGCAAGAGTACTGGAGGGGGGTGCCACTGCCTTCTCCACAGCATCATGCTACAGCATCACAATTTATGGGAAGAGCTCTTAAAAGACCAGTAAATTAGAGAGAGACATTTTAAAAGTATTGGAAGAAGGTTATGAAATACTTGAAGAGGGGACTAACCACCAAGAGGAATAAGGTAATTTTTCAAGGTGATAAAAAATGATTGTGATGATTTCTATACAATATTCATATTCATAAATAAAACTGATAAATTTTATTATATGTAAATTAATTCAAAAAACCTGATTACAAAAAAGATGTTGGCTATCTTGGGGAAAATGATGCTAGCATAATTTAAGAATTTCAGATTAGAGAACTTTTTAAAAAAGAAAATTCATTAAAAAATTACAAATATTACAAAAATTACAAATACAAATATTTTTTCATTTACATCTAGGTACTTACTGTAGTATTCCAAACAGAGGCCAGAATTCATACATGCTTATAATACATACTTTAACAGACAGCAACTTTCTCTTTTCAGAAATTAAATAAAATCAAATCATTACCAGAAAGGAAATAATTTGAAATGGCAAGCTACGGGATATAGATGACTCAAAAAGTAATTCCCCAAAGATGTATTTTCTATAAACAGAAACCTAAGTCAACATCATACTAAAATTGTCATATAATCAGTGGTTTGGATCAGAATTATCATTTCAAATTTGCATTAGTTCTTACATGTACAAAAAATTTGTTTTAGGCAGAAGGTATTTTTTAAACTACTTTTATAAAATTATTCTATTTAGAATAAATTTTGAATTATTCTTTATTCACTTTTCCCAAGGAATTATTAATAATATACACAGAACAATTTTCATCAAATTGTGTTCTCTGCAATTATAATCAAGTACATACATAGGGTGCAACGATATTTATTTACCTCCAGTTTATTTCTTGAAGAAGTGGGTTTCCAGTGAGAGACAATTCATGGAGAGAAAAGCATGCATCAAACCACTTTATGGCACTTGTAAGATCTATAGAAAATAAACAATAAAAATTATTATGAGGCATTACAGATAAAGAAAAATAGTTATACAGAAATGACCACTTTATGTTTGACTGTTAAAGAAAAGCACAAAAATTATTTATTCTACAGAATGTTTTTAAAAGACCATATTAAGAACAGACTCTGCTATCATAATACATTATTTCTACCATTTAGCAGCTGTGTGAATTTATGGAAATCATACAATTGCTTGGAAATTCATATATCTATCTCATAGGGTGAGAATTAAACGAGCATGCACACAGCTTAGAGCAAGCTTTGCCAGATCATTAACACAACATAAAAAAAGTAAAATCAAAAGTAATTGGATAGTGGTAAAAACTGAACATTTGCCTAAACGGAATTACATTTATACTTTCAAAAGTAAAAACAGTAGGTCAATCCAGCAATCCAGGGTACGTTAAGAGAAATTTATACTGGAATTGCTCTCCCACAGAAAACAATCATAAAACTGGACAATAAACATGAAGTACCCGTTTTTAAGTCTGACTTGGAAGAAAACAGCAAACACACATGGTGAGCTGACAATCACAATTTTTTTTTTTTGGCCTAAAAGTATTTAACCACTTTAGAGCAAGAAAGTGGAAATCAAGCAAAAAGGCTGTTTTGCTGAGTGATAAGGCCAAGTTTAGACATGAGGCTGGAATTTATGGTGAAAAGTACTGAGAAGAAGCTGAGTGTGTATATGTTGGTAGGAAGAGAATTGGGGAAAAAGTATATGTAAGGGTTTACCACAGCTACTTGGACGAGTGCTAGACAGGGCAACATTCTGAAACACCTAGCAAAGTTAACCTGCTATTAGGCTAAGAGCTGAGTGATGACAATATAGTTCACGCAGCAGGGAAAGACACTGGAATTTCAGCCCAGTCAGATAAGACTTAACTGAATACAGCATCTCAGAGATTCAGCTAAAATCCAGAAAGACCATGTATTAGGAGTGAAGAAAATGCCCAGGGGTAGAGGAATGCATTGAGAGTTGAAACTTAAAATGATTTGCTGTAGGAGAGAATGAAATTAAGGTTGACAGAAACACAATTATCCATCAATACCTTAACTGCTTTCTAGAATTACATTTACTATGCTTTAAAAGAAAGATAATAATAGCTGGACGCAGTAAACTGTAGTATGAACAATGCTCAGCATACAGTTACAAAGTATTGGACATTAAAAAGAAACAGGAAAATATGATCTAGCATTAAGAGAAAATCAGTTAAAAGGTAGATCAAGGTGGACCAAATGGAAATCAATTTTTTGACAAAGACACCAAAGTCAATCAATGATGAAAAGTTTGTTCAACAAATGTTTCTGGAAAAACTAAATGTTGTTTAGTTGTTCAACAACAACAACACCTCGTCTTTGACTCCACACCATTTGTAAAAATTAATTTGAGGCAGGTCATAGACCTAAAAGTAAAAACTTAAAGTACAAGACCTTTATAAGAAAGTTAAAAAGCATAGAAAATTATCTCATTCTGGATGTAGAAAAAGATTACAAAGGACACAGAGAGCAAAAATTATTAAAAATAAAAAAAACTGAAATTTAAATTTCTGCTTATCTAAAGATACACTTAACAAAATTAATAGGTAAAAGAAAGACTGGGACAGAACATCCACAAAACATATGTCTGGCAAAGAATTTCATCCAGAATACATAAAGAATTTATTCAAACCAATAACAGCAAATAGCCAAATTTTTAAAATGGTAAGATACTTGAAAAGACACAAAAAATATACAGAAATCATCAAAAAATGTATGCAAAGATGCTCAATATCATTATCCATCAGGGAAGTGCAAACTAAAACAATAACGAGAAAACACAATGATATAGCAGAACCCTGTAGAATGCAGTGATTGGAACTCTAGTGTGGGCAAGTGAAATGTACAACTATTTGGTAAAACAGTTTTACTAGTTTCTTGTAAAGTTAAACATGCACTAACGGGCTTCCCTGGTGGTTCAGATGGTAAAGAAACTGTCTGCAATGCAGCAGACCCAGGTTCAATTCTTGGGTTGGGAAGATTCCCTGGAGAAGGGAATGGCAACCCACTCCAAGACTCTTGCCTGGAAAATTCCACGGATGCAGGAGCCTGATGGGCTAGAGTCCACAGGGCCGAAAAGAGTCAGACACGACTGAGCGACTTCACTTCTACTATTCTTGCCTGGAGAATTCCATGGACAGAGGAGCCTGGAGGGCTACAGTCCATGAGGCCACAAAGAGTTGGACATGACTGAGTGACTAATACTTTTCACTTTGACTTTCATGCAGCTATTCTATTACCCAGTAATTACATCCTTAAACATATATCCAAGAAAACTGAAAACTTATGTTACAGAAGTATTTGTACATGAATTTCCATAGGAACTTTATAATCAGAGTGCCCCAAACAGATGGTCAATACTGAAATCAGATTGATCATATTCCTTGCAGCTAAAGATAGAGAAGCTCTATATCAGCAAAAACAAGACCAGGAACTGACATGGCTCAGATCATGAACTCCTTATTGCAAGCTTAAGACTTAAGAAAGTAGGGAAAACTACTAGACCATTCAGGTATGACCTAAATCAAATCTCTTACTACTATACAATAGATTCAAGGGATTAGATATGATAGAGTGCCTGCAGAACTTTGGACAGAAGTTCGTGACATTGCACAGGAGTCAGTGATCAAAACCATCCCCAAGAAAAAGAAAAGCAAAAAGGCAAAATGGTATACTGAGGAGGCCTTACACATAGGTAAGAAAAGAAGAGAAGCTAAAGATAAAGGAGCAAAGAAAAGATATATCCATCTGAACACAGAGTTCCAAAGAATAGCAAGGACAGATAAGAAAGCCTTCCTCAGTGATCAAGCAAAGAAACAGAGCAAAACAATAGAATGGAAAAGACTAGAGATCTCTTCAAGAAAATTAGAGATAACAAGGGAACATTTCAAGCAAAGATGGGCACAATAAACGAAAGAAATGGTATGGACCTAACAGAAGCAGAAGAGATTAAGAAGTGGCAAAAATACACTGAAGAACTATACAAAAAAAAGTCTTAATGACTGAGATAACCAGATGGTGTGTGATCATCCACCTAGAGCCAGACATCCTGGAGTGTGAAGTCAAGTGGACCTTAGGAAGCATCACCATGAACAAAGCTAGTGGAGGTGATGGAATTCCAGCTGAGCTATTTCAAATCCTAAAAGATGATGATGTGAAAGCGCTGCATTCAATATGCCAGCAAATTTGGAATACCCAGCAGTGGCCACAGGACTGGAAAAAGGTCAGTTTTCATTCCAATCCCAAAGAAAAGAAATGCTCAAACTACTTCACAGTTGCACTCATCTCACACACTCAAAATTCTTCAAGTTAGGCTTCAATAGTACATGAACCAAAAACTTCCAGATGTTTAAGCTGTATCTAGAAAAAGCAGAGGAACCAGAGATCAAATTGCCAACACCCACTGAATCATCAAAAAAGCAAGAGAGTTCCAGAAAACATCTACTTCCACTTCACTGACTATGTCAAAGCCTTCGACTGTGTGGATCACAACAAACTCTGGAAAATTATTAAAGGGATAGGAATACCAGACCACCTTATCTGCCTCCTGAGGAACCCGTATGCAGGTCAAGAAGCAACAGTTAGAACTGGACGTGATGTACTCCTTTCCCAAGTTGGGAAAGGAGTACATCAAGGCTGTATATTTCCACCCTGCTTATTTTACTTTCGTGTAGAGCACATTATGCGAAATACAGGGCTGGATGAAGCACAAGCTGGAATCAAGATTACTGGAAGAAATATCAATAACCTCAGATATGCAGATGATACCACCTATAGACAGCAAAGAGGAACTAAAGAGCCTCTTGATGAAAGTGAAAGAGGAGAGTGAAAAGGCTGGCTTAAAACTCAACATTCAAAAAAATGAAAATCATGGCATCCAGTCCCATCACTTCATGGCAAACAGATGGGAAAACAGTGACAGACTTTATTTTCTTGGATTCTAAAATCACTGCAGATGGTGACTGCAGCCATGAAATTAAAAGACACTTGCTCCTTGGAAGAAAAACTATGACCAACCTAGACAGCATATTAAAAAGCAGAGACATTACTTTGCCATCAAAGGTCCGTCTAGTCAAAGGTATGGTTTTTCCAGTAGTCAAGTATGGATGTGAGAGTTGGACTATAAAGAAAGCTGAGTGACAAAGAATTGATGCTTTTGAACTGTGGTGTTGGAGAGGACTCTTGAGAGTCCCTTGGACTGCAGAGAGATCCAACCGGTCCATCCTAACAGAAATCAGTCCTGAGTATTCATTGGAAGGACTAATGCTGAAGTTGAAGTTACAGTACTTTGTAACTGATGCGAAGATGTGACTCTTTAGAAAAGCCCCAGTGCTGGGAAAGCGTGAAGGTAGGAGGAAAAGTGGCAACAGAAGATGAGATGGTTGGAAGGCATCACTGACCGGATGTTCATGAGTTTGAGCAAACCTCGGGAGTTGGTGATGGACAGGGAAGTCTGGAGTGCTGCAGTCCATGGGGTTGCAGAGTTGAACACCACTAAGCAACTGAACTGAACTGACCCCAAACAGCAAACAAAATATTAATCAACAGGAAAATGGACAAACTGTGATGTATTCATGCAATGGACCACATATCAGAAAAAACAAACAAAGAAAAAAAAATATTGCTGATATAAACAACTGAACAACTGATGTGGTGGAATATCCCAAGAATGCCAACCAAAATCTAGAGTCAACAAAGAACATACTATTTGATTCCATTAATATAAAGATGTAGGAAAGTCAGATTTAACCTATGGTGACAAACTTAAAACTGTGATTATCTCTTCAAGGGGACTGACTAAAATTGGGGATTGGAAGTTTGAGGGTGAGAGATTGTTTAACCAAATCAATACATCATTCTTGAATAAACTTTTTGATGGATGTCTCCTCTGTAATGGTTAGGTGTCAACAAGTTAGACAAATGTGTTTACTTATCTTCATTAGACTAATTTTTTTTCATAGGTATAGGATATATGAATTTTAAATAAGAATAAAATTCTCACATTTTCCAAGGTTTACCAGAAAGATATGGATGTAATATGAGTTTAAAAGTATAAAGAAAATTTTAATTAAATTATTTCACCACACATTCAAAGGAGTTTAGAATACCTGGCACCATAATAAGCCATTCTGGCATTTTGACTATTTTAAGTTAAAAGCACTTAAAAAAAGGAGCAAATTTAAGAGCCCTCTAATCTTCCTTTTTTTTCTTAAAAGCAAGAAATTAAATTCCCATGTGAAAGATATTTTCCTATAACAGAAGCAAAGAGACATTCTTATCTTAAGGATGGGAAGCTAAAGCCAAGAGATACGTACGCAAACAAGCTTGTTAAAGTAGCCTTTATTTCCTAGTCACTTTTCAATCCAATTAACTACCTTATTGCCCAAGCTCCTCGGCTTCCTCTTAACTTTCACGATTACTACTCTTTGTCCAACTCACTATGTAAGTTCAACCTTAACTGCTTCTTGGGGTCTTAATTTTATTGTGAGAACTCTCACGTACATGTAAAAAAAAATTAAAACTTGTGTTTTTTTTTCTTCTATTTATCTGACTTACATCAGTTTAATTCTCAGGCCCAGTTTGAAAAAAGAGAAAATTTTCCTCCTCTACACAATTTTGTATAGGTATGTTATATACATCTACCCAGAACATTTCCTTACCATACTTAGAATAGAAACCCAAAAGCATATTATTTGAGAAACAACTATGTATTTTTATAAACTTACCAGAAAGACAATTGTTGCTGACATCCAGTTTTTCCAAAGAAACAAAATGAAAAAGTGGTACGATTTTTGTCAGGCTGAAAACCAAAATGGAATTTAAAGAAAATTTAAATTGGAGTGTTCTTAATATTATTGATGTAATTATACAATAATATATTTATTTAATACAATAACATAATGTTATAAATTATAACTCTGGATGAAATACATAACAGTTGCATTTTCACAATAAAATACAATAATGTAACATTAACTAAAAGTACTTTTAAAAAATACAGTAGTTATAAGATGCTAAATATTTATTCTATATAATAATATATACAAATATATAAATATTTATATTTATTTCTAAAGAGAAATGATCATGGAATTGCTAATATCAATAATAAATATCAGGAAGCTTAATGTGTGTTTGGTATTTAAGGATAATCGGGCTTTCTATTGTCTTTGTATATGGCTAAATTTATGAAGAATTCGTAATTTCTTTGTATTTTTTCTGGCTCAAACATATAACAAACCATTCAGAGTCAAAAACATAAGATTATTTATTTTTACTTATTAACAATATAACTTTAATTAGAGTTAATAACTTTGTTTTTAATTTTAAAAAGTTTCATTTACTAGATTCAAAGTATTATAAGTCCTGTAAGTATAGAAATTACACTGGGGTTGTTTTTAAATTGGAAATATGCATTTAAGGAACACAATAATAGAAAATGTTTTCTATTGATAAAATACTTAAATTTATCAAACATATACTAATATTTAAAATTCATACTTATTAATATAAGAATGTTCAAATTCTAATAACAGTAAATTTTCTCTGGCTTTTAAAAGTTTCTATCATTATTTAAGATACAACTGTCATTAATACCTCACATTCAAACAAGGAACATAAGTGATGTTGAAAATATTCACAGTATTAGTAACAAAAATCTATGAAGGGAAAATTAATTTTAGTTTGATTTGCATTTCAAACTAAGACAAGATTATACTTTCTTTGTTATACAGCATCACATTACCCTAGCTACTTGGCATTAAAAATTGTTAGTTCATCTAAATCTTTAGAAAAGATGAAAATTTCTTTGTATAAAATATATTTTCATCACAAATAAAAAAGTCTTCTGAATTAATACCCTCTATAAATGCTGAAGATTCATGCATGTTCAGAATAAGCTTTTACTAAAGGAGTACTTCTGGTACAAAACAGAAAAAAAGTATGTATTAACTTCTACTTTTACTTTCTTGGTGTTTATAATGTCCCTCCAGTTGTCTTGGCAGAGGTTTTTACATCTTTATTCCTACCAACATCTTGCCATGGCAAAAACAACAACAACAACAGCAAAAAAAAAAAAAAGTACTATTATTCTAAGATCAGAAGTTTATAGGATAATATTGTGACTGGAAGCCTCATGTCACAAAACCAACCCTTGTGCTGAGCTTAACTCCTCTTGTATTATCCTGTTCTACATTAGAAGAGAAACAGAAGATGGTACTGATGCGAAAATAGACTAAGTAAGGAGACTGGAAGATCTCTCTGATTATAGTCAATCCTAAGTACAATATTAGTATTTATACTACCTGAGCAACACTAATTCCAGGGGAAAATATCCAAGGTAAAAAAAATAAAAAGTGATCAAATATTGGTCATTACATTTGTATATATGGTTCATTATCTACATATACATTCCTTAATAGCAAACTTTACTGAAACATCACATGTATTCTAAAAAAGAAAGAAATGTAAAACTTTTTCAATACATAATCAATGGATTTGAGTCCTCATTTTATGACATTTCCTACTCAAGGCATTCTAGATCATTATTACAAGTAGGAAATTTAAGTTCTTCAAGTGAAAATACAATACTAATAAATGCATTTATTAAAATAAAATTCTTACTTTTTTTTTACCTTTAGTATATTTCTAATACTAAATCTTTGCCCTTATGCTAAAAGGATTTTGAAAGATTAATAGATACTGAGTTTTTCTCTTTTGTCAGAATATCTCATGTTTTTAACCAATAAGTTATATGTGGCAACATTTGGTAACATATAGGTTATAAGAGACATCAACTAAAAATAACCAATAAAGTTTTAAAATTGAAAATAAAATTTTCTTTGCAAAAATAAAGTATTTCTTCAGGTAAAGAAATATTTAACTACATATTTTTCATAATATCAGAATTTTATCTTTTCAGAGAACCATGCTTTTAGCATCATATTCTTTTTTTTTTTTTTGGAAATTTTAGTCAAGAAAACTGGCTATTCATTCACCTTTATGACTATTCATTAGGATGGCAGAAACCTAATAGTAGAATCATTTTTTTAACCTCTATAACTTTCCTTTTACTGACATTCTGTGTATATTTTTTTCCAAGAAAATTCAAACCAGAAAGACAAAGGACATTAGTGAAAACCTAATACCATTTGACCTTGTCACATTAGCCCTGGGCATAAAAAAGATATAAATTTCAAAGACGACAAAAAGCAAAAGATTTGTACAATGAGCAGCCAATGGGTAATAGTTTCCCCTTTCTGCTCCTACTTAGAGTCTCACTGGAAGAGGAAAGACTTATGAAGCTGGAGAGTCTTCCAGTTAGAACTCCGCTGAGAAAAACTTAAAACAGTCACATGTCCTAATGAAAATCTAAAACAGAAGTCAGGATGAAACAAATATTTCAAACAATAAGCAGTAAGCATCATTCTTTATATGTATTTGATTTGCTGGAAAAGAGCATATGGGTACATAATTTCTTCCTTGTGATGAAAATATTTATCAAAAATTAAAAGAAAACTATGTACATTTTAAAAGACATGCCAACCACAAATCCAAATATCACATTTATAAAATTCTCCTCAGGTTTGCAACACGTACTGACATACAGTATTGTTTTGAATAATCACAAAATCCTGAAAAATAGGTAAGGTAGGTATTACCACACATTTTATATGTGAAAAAACTGAGGATCAGGTAGTGAGAAAAGATTTGCTCAGTGTCAACTGACAGGTAAGTCGTTAATTCAGAATTCAAACCCAGCCAGATCTATTGATCCTGAGTTTGACCAAACCTAAAGTAGTTCAAATAAGTCAACACACATGGTAAAAGCTTAACATAATATGGATAATTTCTGCAGTTAATAGTATTAGCTTCTGGTGAAAAATACCTAGTACGAAGATTATTTTTTCACTGATTTTAGGAGATAATTTAACTAATTCACATGTTTATTTCTATCAATCACATTTCCCTGGTGCCCTCAGGACTTATTCACTTATCTTCTCAAAATGGTAGGTTATTTAGCAAAAAGCTTTCAGAAACTCACACCAAAAAAAAACCCCTTCAAATATAAGTGATACTGTTTAAAAATGCAAAATAATATATATTATATAATTTTACCACTTTTTTATATAGCTAAGTGCACCAGATTGTTCTTTTATTTCTAAAAGATTTTGCAGGTAAGGACATATGCTACTCAGTCTTGTATCACCCAATATAGCAACCACCACCTGAATATCCAAGTGTTATGAAGCTAATTGCTGCAAACAAAATTATAAATAAGGATTATTTGGTTTAAGTGTCCCAGTTACTGTTATCAACTCTAAAATTTTTTAAATAGTTCATTTTATAAAATTCCTGGTCATCTATAATTGATATGAGAAAGAAGACACATTATATTGATAGGGCCAAAGTCTATTAGCTAGTGTGAACTTTAATTTTTAAAAGCAGAATATTCCTTTGATGACTTAAATTGTCCAAAGAAATAATGGAATTATTTCTCAAAAATGTTGGTGTTTTAAATATTTTCTAAATTCTTTAAGATTATTATGCTCATCAATTGGGCATGAAATCTAGTTCTATAAAATGTTAGATATGTGCTTTACTGCATCCGTCCAAAGCATAAACTGAGTATTTCTACAGAAATTGTATTTCTAACCTGAAAAATACGGTGAAAAGATCCAATAAGTTTGTGATGGTGTAACTACTAGTATTATCTGACAGTGCTGTTCAGAAATAAATATCTTTTTACAGGCAAATCAACTTTCATATTTTAGATATGATTAGAACAACTAGAAGGAATTTTAAAATACAAATTCAGTTTTTGACATGTCAAATTGTGGAATAGTTTAATGGGTAGAAGTCAAATCATTTAGGACTCAAGGGATGAGCACTATTGTGACAGAAATTGAAAGAAACTTATGTTTGGGAGGGGATATATATATATATATATATATATATATATATATATATAAAACAATGAGTTGTCTTTGTTCACTTGTTTTGCAAGAATTATGCCACTCTAAGAAACAACTTCTTGTAAAAGATAGCTCCTTTCCCTTACTTCTTGTTCCTTTGATGACCAAATTAATCATATTAGAGTTAATAGGCCTCAATGAAATATTAAACAGAGGGAGGCATATACATCTTGTACTCTTGTTTCAGTTTCAGTTTTAGACAGCTATTCTCTGCAAAGATCCAGATGTTTGGTGGTTTCAAATGGATCTTCTGTGGCAGGTACCCATCTCGATTTAATATTAAGGTATTTTTTTAAGTGTTACTTTATATCCTTAGGGAAATCAAATTTAAATCTGTCTTAACAGTTTCAAAAAGACATGCAAGTTGAGAGCAGATTAAAAATCGTTCTTCCAGGACTTAATAAGTACCATTTGAGAGAATGAGACATCCTCCTGAATTAAATTAACTACCTCCTATGTTTTCCAAGAAGGGTATCTTTACAAATATAAACAAATCTGCCCTGAGAAATTTCCATAAGTACATGTTTGAGAAGGAACAAAGTGAGTAAGATCAGTGACAATTAAAATCCTACTAAAATTTGAGGATATGTCAATACATGAAGTTAGATTTATAATTTACGCACCAAGTTATTGTAATGTACATTCCTTGAATTATTGGAAAAACCTAACAGCTTTTCTACTTATTATGAAGATCATACATTTACATTAATGATTCACTGCCTTTAAACTTAATAAAGCAAATTATACTTGTACCTGTTTTGAGAGATAGTCAGGATTTGCAGTAAAGGCAGCCAGTATGAAGAAAATGTTTCCACAGTTGAAATGCTGTTATCATCCAAGTGCAATTCTCTGAGAAGAACGTGATTCCCCAGGAATGGAAGCTATATTTAAAGCTGAGTTATTAGCTTATATTAAGCAAAATATTTTTGTCAGTTAACCAAATTTAAAAATATAAAGCCTACCAAAACTAACAGATATATTCTGATAAACAGCATGTCATAAATCAAAGTATAATATTTGAGAGTGTTATTATAAGTAAATTTCCAATAATTATTTTCATAATAAGCATATTTTTAATTAAAAGGCCTCATGACAAATCTTAATTACAATTACAGATAAATTTGGTCCCACTTATACACTGAATCATAACTGAAAAGTTATGATCTATATTTTAGTATTATAAAAAACTAATGTTGAATTTATTTGTTTATAGATATTGCAATAATGTTGAACAGCTTTTAAATAGTGAAAAGTATATAATAGTTTAAACTGGAAGTGAAATTCAGTTGATAAGCAAAAAGAATAAAAATTAAACAAACTGCTTTTAAAATGTGTGGTTGATATTTGCAGCAAAAGAAAAATTTTGTGTTAATCCAATTAATTCAAATCAATTACCTGACTTAGATAATTTCCTTGTAACTTCAGTATTTGGAGCAATCCACAGTTTTCAATGCCCTCAACTTCAGTAAGGTGATTATGTGAACAATCCAGGTATATAAGGGTAGGTGTATCACAAAGACCGGTTGTACTAATTAACTGATTATGGTCCACGATCAGTTGCTGAAGATTTTTCAATGATTCTAAGCCACCTGGAAGAAAAATTTTCCAGGATCACTTTATCATACATTCTTCCAAACTCTAGAGTTTCAATTTTCTTCTAAATAAATGCATCTTTTTATTTCTGAATATTCCTAATTACAAGACTTAGCTCAATTTTCTGAGGAAAAAATATGTGTAAGTGTAAAACGCATTATTATTTGAACTTATACCAAAGAGACATATTTTTGAACGACAATTATATACCACTTTAAAATTGAACAAAATACTAGAAGTCATATATTGGGCATTGAATGTTGTATTTCAAATGAAAATATAACAAGAGAGGGGGTGT
Organism: Ovis canadensis; assembly: GCF_042477335.2. NCBI lineage: Eukaryota > Metazoa > Chordata > Mammalia > Artiodactyla > Bovidae > Ovis > Ovis canadensis. The sequence continues at coordinate 127,023,021 of NC_091247.1, read as the reverse complement.
AATCATTGAAAAAACAACAGTTTTAAATTCAATTTCAGAGTCTTTGACTTTTGAATGTTTGGTTAAGTTGGTTATATATTAATAAAATGTAATTTTCATACCATTGAAATATCTACCTTAGATTCACTAATGAAGTAGGTATAACGTATTAATATCAATAAAATATTAGTATATTTTTCTAGTATTATAAGATTGTGACAGTGGCCTCCTTTTTACACAAATAAACTTAAAATCAATGATTTCCATCTAAAAAATATCAGAGGAGACTTAGATTAGACTATAGCTCAGTGACTATAAAGAAAAAAACTGAGAAGCTTGTTTCAATAAGTCAAAAAAAAGAGAAAGTCATCACTGGAAAGAGATGCTAAGGAAGTCTGTAAAAATTTAATGGAAGATATTAAAAATATTTTAAAAATTTATTTAGAGTGAACATTTGACTATATAGCTACAGTTCTCTGTAGCTACTACTATGTTATATAAAATAGGCATTTCCAGAAACTGGAAATATCATTTAAGGTTTAGGGTAAGTACTAGTAAGCAGAATGTCTTCTGTGAGTATCATGCAGATGGGAGTCACTGAACTAGACATTAGGGAACTGAACCTCATTCTGATTTTTTGTCAAGCCTGCACAAAATAACTTTTTCAAATAAATGATGAAATAGTTTTTCTACCAAAAATGTTATATGATAATAAATTAAAAGATCATCTTAAAAGAAACATAATTGTGAATACAAATTAAAATTGGGAATATATGTAATTAATTTTTCCTGAAGGAATTTAAAGCATTTAATCCAAGATTTATTCCTTTTATTATATACTGTGATTTACAGAAAGGGCAGATGGTTTGTTTATATCCACAGTGGATAAATAAAAGGAGGAATCCAGTAATATTACTAAGATTATATGAGAAAACTTAATTCTCTGTATCATTTTTTAAAAATTCAGATAGTATAATAACTTGAATTCTGAGTGTATTGTAAAAATACTTCACAGAGATACGAATTAAGAATATTTTCTTTAATTACAGTATATCTAATAGTTGGAGTAAAATAAACAATGTTATGGATGATTATTTCTCATAAAAATTTTATGCTAAAATGTAAATTTTCACATAATGAAAAATTTTGCAATACCTAAGAGAAGCAGGAAAAGGCATAGAAGACACAAAGGAACAAAAGAAAGACTCAAATTTTAATTCAGACATTTTTGTACTTTTAAAAATTCTTATTTAGAATTAATGTAATGGCATTTTCCTGTAATATAAAATAGCAATTATGACCAAGAGAAAATTATTATCTGATGTTATCAAGGACTGAATTATTCTGCCCTATAAGATATTTGACTAAAATGAATGAACTATATGTTATCAACTCCAAGGTATCAGAAATAATATATAACATACAATAATAAATATATATTAGCTTCAATATGGGCTTCCCTTATAGCTCAGTTGGTAAAGAATCTGCCTGCAATGCAGGAGACCCTGATTCAATTCCTGGGATGGGAAGATCTGCTGGAGAAGGGACAGGCTACCCAGTCCAGTATTCTTGGGCTTCCCTTGTGGCTCAGCTGGTAAAGAATCTGACTGCAATGCAGGAGACCTGGGTTCAATACCTGGGTTGGGAAGATCCCCTGGAGAAGGGAACGGCTACCCACTCCAGTATTCTGGCCTGGAAGAATTCCATGGGCTGGTTGCAAAGAGTTGGACATGACTGAGCAAATTTAAAATCTGATGAACCAGAAAATACTTCAGTTTAGAATTCCTTGTAATCATATCTACTAACAGAAGCAGAAAATATTAAGAAGAGGTGGCAATAATATACAGAAGAACTGTACAAAAAAGATCTTCACGAACCAGATAATCACGATGATGTGATCACTCAACTAGAGCCAGACACCCTGGAATGTGAAGTCAAGTGGGCCTTAGGAAGCATCACTACGAACAAAGCTAGTGGAGGTAATGGAATTCCAGTGGAGCTATTTCAAATTCTGAAAGATGATGCTGTGAAAGTGCTGCACTCAATATGCCAGCAAATTTGGAAAACTCAGCAGTGGCCACAGGACTGGAAAAGGTCACTTTTCATTCCAATCCCAAAGAAAGGCAATGCCAAAGAATGCTCAAACTACCACACAATTGCACTCATCTCACACACTAGTAAAGTAATGCTCAGAATTCACCAAGCCAGGCTTCACCAATACGTGAACCATGAACTTTCCGATGTTCAAGCTGGTTTTAGAAAAGGCAGAGGAACCAGAGATCAAATTTCCAGCATCCGCTGGATCATGGAAAAAGCAAGAGAGTTCCAGAAAAACATCTATTTCTGCTTTATTGACTATGCCAAAGCCTTTGACTGTGTGGATCGAAATAAACTGGAAAATTCTGAAAGCGATGGGAATACCAGACCACCTGACCTGCCTCTTGAGAAACCTATATGTAGGTCAGGGAGCAACAGTTAGACCTGGACATGGAACAACAGACTGGTTCCAAACAGGAAAAGGCATATGTCAAGGCTGTGTATTGTCACCCTGTTTATTTAACTTTTATAGAGTACATCATGAGAAATGCTGGGCTGGAAGAGCACAAGCTGGAATCAAGATTGCCGGGAGAAATATCAATAACCTCAGATATGCAGATGACACCACCCTTATGGCAGAAAGTGAAGAGGAACTAAAAAGCCCCTTGATGAAAGTGAAAGAGGAGAGTGAAAAAGTTGGCTTAAAGCTCAACTTTCAGAAAATGAAGATCATGGCATCTGGTCCCATCACTTCATGGCAAATAGATGGGGAAACAGTGGAAACAGTGGCTGTTTCTCTGGGCTCCAAAATCACTGCAGATGGTGATTGCAGCCATGAAATTAAAAGACACTTACTCCTTGGAAGGAAAGTTATGACCAACCTAGATAGCATATTAAAAGGCAGAGACATTACTTTGCCAAAAAAGGTCTGTCTAGTCAAACTATGGTTTTTCCAGTAGTCATGTATGGTTGTGAGAGTTGGACTATAAAGAAAGCTGAGTGCCAAGAAACTGATGATTTTAACTGTGGTGTTGGAGAAGACTTTTGAGAGTACCTTGGACTGCAAGAAGATCCAGCCAGTCCATCTTAAAGGAAATCAGTCCTGGGTATTCATTGGAAGGACTGATGTTGAACATGAAACTCCAATACTTTGGCCACCTGATGTGAAGAACTGACTCATTTGAAAAGACCCTGATGCTGGGAAAGATTGAGGGCAGAAGGAGAAGTGGACAACAGAGGATGAGATGGTTGGATGGCATCATCGACTCAGTGGACATGAGTTTGGGTAAGCTCCAGGAGTTAGTGATGGACAGGGAGGCCTGGCATGCTGCGGTTCATGGGGTTGCAAAGAGTCGGACATGACTGAGTGACTGAACTGAACTGAACTGAACATCAATTAACCTGCTCAAGAAAATAAGTCATTTCAATCAAAAATGCTAATTAATATTAATTTGTAGTTGTATAAAATAAAATGTCCTTTATCAAATATTTAAATGCCTTAAGCAATCTACTTCCATAAGCTTAATAATTTTAAAAGCCATGCACATTGCTCTTAAGTTTTTCAGAGCTAATCAAGAACAGGATTTTCTATTAGCTCATTTAGAGCGGGGAATGTACTTGTGAAACTTTTCAATAGTCACCTAAGTGGAGAACCAAGTATGAAACATTAGTTTACACACTGAAGAAAGGCAAATAATCTGGCACAAAAGCTAAAAGTAAAAGGAAACAGCACATAAAGCAGGAGAATAATTGGGAAAAGAAAAGGCAAATGAGGTTCTGTGCTGATGGCAGTGATGAATAAGTATACATTTTACAATTATCAAAGGTATTTCTATTTAGACTAAATTATATACAGTCGACAGTGTGAGCCAGAGTGGGTAAATGAGGAGAAAAGGGCCACTGCCTTGGCAAGTGATGATGCAGCAGAAGAATTTTGCTGGAGGTCCCCATGGAGTAATGGAAAGAGACAGTGTAGTGGAAGGGAGACAGTGAGTGTCGACTGCTTTTTAGATATTTAATAATGGCGAGAAGACCTTTCAGAGTCCTTAAAATGGCCCACAATACCCCATCTCTGAACTAATCCTCTACTATCCCCTTCTCTTGGTTCATTCTAATAAGCTGACCTCCTGGCTGTTCCTTGACGATACCACTCAGGGCTGCCTGAATATGTGAGAAACGACAATCAGGGTGTGACACGTTAGGCTAGGAAGAATTAAAGCTCATCAGCCAATTAGACTGATGCTGCCGCTGCCGCTCCAATACTTTGGCCACCTGACGGGAAGAGCTGACTCATTGGAAAAGACCCTGATGCTGAGAAAGACTAAAGGCAGGAAGAGAAGGGGATGACAGAGGATGAGATCATTGGATCTCATGGTTGGCATCGTGGACTCAATGGACATGAGTCTGAGCAAACTCTGGCAGATGGTGAAGGACTGGGAAGCCTGTGTGCTGTAGTCCATGGGGTTGTAGAGAGCTGGACACAGCTGAGTGACCAAACAACAACAAATCAGCTGATTTCAGATATTAAGACGCCATGATTCTCTATCAATATACAGAGAAGGTACACTTGTCCATAGAGATTCCGTCAGAGATTCCAATCTGGAGAAATCATCATGATTTCAAGCCTCAGATACTAAGGAATGTTTGAGCAGGTCTACTTCTAGGAATCAATTATATAGTAGCACACACACAACTATGAAGTAACATATAGAGAGATTCCTTGCCATATTATTTTAAAAGCAAATAAATGGATAAAAGTTAAATGTCTATCAGTAAGAGAAAAGTAAAATAAATTATGACATGAAAGTCACTCAGTCATGTCCAACTCTTTGTGACATCATGGACTATATAGTCCATGGAATTCTCCAGGCCAGAACTGGAGTGGATAGCCTTTCTCTTCTCCAGGGAATTTTCCTAATCCAGGGATCAAACCCAGGTGGATTCTTTACCAGCTGAGCCACAAGGGAAGCCCAAATAAATCATGGAGCATCTATAAAATGAATATGTATAACCTTCAATATGAACTAGTCTAGAAGAATGGCCATGATGTATTTTTGCGTGTAAAATCCAAGTTGCATACATAGGATTTTAGCTATTGAGTATACCTCATATTAAATATACACCTTTATGATTGTATTACATTGAACAAGGCCTAGATTGATTTGTAAGCAACTGTAAATAGTGGTTACTCCTCAAAATAAGAAAGAGAATGGAAGAAGCAGACAGAGAGAAGTTAAACTGTATGCATTGTATACTTCTCTATGTTTTAATTCTTAAATGTGAAAGTGTTAGTCACTCAGCTATGTCTGACTCTGTGTGACCCCATGGACTGTAATCCACCAGGTTCCTCTGTCCATGGGATTCTCCAGGCAAGAATACTGGAGTTGGTTGCCATTTCCTTCTCCTCTTAAATGAGAATGTACTTATTCTATAATAATTTAAAAAACAACATTTAATAATTTTAAAAAACAACATTTTTTTAAAAAATCAGAGCAAGTACTGAATAGAATTGTTATTCTATATTTAATTCTGACTACCACTATCACCAAATGGTTGTTGGACTGAACAAAAATGAGAAAAAACTGATGCTATCAATCATTAGAAGGGTTTGCTATACAGCCAAATTGTGGGAACACAGTTTATAGACAGGAGGGCATATCTGTTAGATTTCAAGATCAAAATTTTAGAGGAAATTTAGTGAAATGGCAAAAGAGATTTGGCAGGATGTATAAAACACTGGCCTAACTGCTAACAATGCGGGAGGGTGGGGAAGATGTGCACTTGTGCCTGCGTGTGTATGCCTAATGAAGAAAAGGAAATCATCTGAAAAATATGTACTGAGGTCTGCCAACAGCCATGTGAATGTGAGATGGAAAGTAGACCTTTCAGCCTCACTGAGCCCCGAGATGATGGCAACCCGATGACACCGCTTCACTGCAACCTCAAGAGAAACCCTGAGCCAGAGCCACCCAACCAGGCCAATTCCAGATACCTGATCCACAGAAAACAGGAGGTAATAAATGTCTGCGGTTTTAAACTGCTAAATTTGGAGACACTTTGCTTCAGAAAAATATGTAACTAATACAGTAGGGATCCTGCTCTGAAGAAAACATGAGACAGAAGAAGATATGTTGAAAATGTTTGGGGCTAGGAAAGAATATTTAAAGAAATTTAATGTAATGAGAATGCAAATATACTAAAATAACAGAGGTAGGTAAACAAATGGACCAAAATAGCACCATAACAGAAGTGATTAATCATTTGGAAAAACCAGTGTACAGGACAGAGAGCTAAAGATTGGATGGCTCACAAAGAGATAGCCACACTGAGAATAAAATATTTAGAAGCAAAGATAAAATGACATAGATTACATTAATTAGATAAAAACAGACCTGACAAAGTCAACCAAAATATGGATCATCTATGACTGAGAAATAGAACCAAGCCAAAAAAGATTTCAAATTTATTTAAAGTATTTTTTCCAGAAATGAAGGAAGAAAAATCTATAGTTTAAAAACATTATATTCTAAGAAAAACTTATGTGAGTTTACTGACAATAAGATGTCTCGCTGAATTTATTAATCAAGGACAAAGGATATATTATTCAGGTAGTTGAGCAGAAACCAGTTATGAAGGAGTAAAATCAAGTTAACCTCTAGTTTAACCACAGAAACAAACATATTAAAATGCAATGGAGCAATGTCCATGAGGTTTTCTCAGGTCGTTCAGTGGTAAAGTATCCACCTGCCAGTGCAGGAGATGCAGATTTGACCCCTGTGTTGGGAAGTTCCCCTGGAGAAGGAAATAGCAACCCACTCCAGTATTCTTGCCTGGGAAATCCCATGGACAGAGAAGCCTGGTGGGCTACAGTCTATGGGGTTGTAAAAGAGTCGGACACAACTTAAGGACTAAACAAAAACAATAAACTGTTACTTCACTATTAGAATAAAAAATATACGCCCTGAGCACATCATTTTACATATACTTTAATAATCATAGGTTTTATTAAACATTTTTAATATTTAATTAAACTTTACTTAATTATCTAAACCTTCTTTAATCTTTATCCTAAGTAGATTCATTTACATAGAAAAAGTAGGCATCACTGCCTGAATTGTTACAGATAGTGTTCATTCAAGAGATTTCATATTTTGATCACATTTTTTGTATAACATATCTTCTTCATAAAGCAGGTCATTTTGTTTACCATTTTACATTTGCTATTCCTCAAAGAGTTTTGAATCTCTATTCAGGTATTAGCTATGCTTATTATAGTTTTTATTTTCTTAATAGTTATATGTGATAATTTTTTTCTAATTTCCTGAAATAATAGGCATGATATATCTTTTCTGTTAACATATATAAATTATTTATAGTTTTCACATTTCTATTATAAATATGAAAATCTGTTTTTCTAAAAATAGCTTTACTTATAATATAAAATTCATAACTTCTTGTACAGTCCTAAGACTGGGTTGTGTCCTCATGGAAATAGAAAATGAATATAGAAAGAATATCTGCTCAAGTATCATTTAATTGATAAATTCAACTAGAATTTAAAAAAATATGACATGGACAATTATTCACAATTTAATGTTAAGTGAATAAAGCTAATTTCAAAACAATATTACAGTAGTGATTTTTTAAATGGATAAAAAACAATCTAGAAAGTTCATCAATACTGGCTATATCTGGATGGTGGGAATATAGATTGTTATTTTATCACTTTATATTACAATTTGTGGAAAATAAGATTGTGTAGACTAAAAGTTAGAAAAAGATACAAAATTTCATTTCCAGAATTTTCTGTTCAGATAGTGAGATCTTTAGCCTTGAAAATAACTAAAAACAGTAACTACATTTTTTTAAAGGGTTTCCAAATGAGCTGTTAAGGAAGAATTCCCAGTCCAAAATCTGGATATGGTAGGCAAAGAGAAGTAAGAAGAATGGCAAAGCAAGTTTTCAGAGTGAGAAAACTTATTAAATCTGATGAATATGAAGATCAATTTCTATAGCCTCACAATTTGAGGAAACAAAACTTAAAATTCACCAATAGTAAGCAAGTATGACAGACAACCCCAAGTAAACTGGGATCCCAATCAGCTATACCCAACCAGAAGACAGGAAATTAAACTACCTATCTCAAAACCTCAATATTCAGTGAAAAAGGGAAACAGTCCTCCCTTTAAAATAATAAACACAAGATGACTCTCCCATAAGTTTGCAATTCAAATTCACAATCATGGTGAGCAGAAAACTTCCACCAAAGATGTAGCACAAATGATTCTATATTACTTCTGTCCTTTGGAATCTGAAAAAGTCTCTAAAGGACAAACTTTAATCTCATAACTAGGAAAAAACACAAAGTTTAAGTCCTAAGGGAAATAAACAGGTAACAAAAAAGCACACGAAATACACAAAGAAATAAGATGCCGTAAGAGTTATCAGAAATAACAAATTCCAGCAAAGCTAGACCCACACGAAAATCAGAATTAACTCAAAATAAAAACTCAATGACTAGGATTAACAGTAAATTAGAAATTATTAATTGGAATGTATAGAAATTAACTAGAGGAAGTAAAGAAAGACAGAAAGATAGAATATAGGAAATGTGGAGACAAGAGTCAGAAGATGTAGGGTATATGAAGTACTCCAACAAAATGAGGAAGATGACTTTTGAAGAGACAATGACTAACAGATAAACTTCAAAAGTGAAAATCAGAAGTTCAATAACTTCATTAGACCCCAGAAGGATGAGTTAAAAAGAAACCGATGTCTAGACACATCAAAATACAAATTCATAACATGAATAATAAGAAAAAATACTGAAAAGACATGGGAAATATGCTCAAAGTTTCAGAAATTTAAGAGCTGACTTCTTAAAGCAACATTGAAATTTAAAAAGTAATAAAATAATATTTATAGATTATTGAAAGAAAATGAAATTCAATTTAGAAAAATACACCCAGTTAAATTATAATTCAACAATAAACATTAAGTATATTCATTTACAGAAAAACGGAATCTTCCACAAACTGGTTCTCTTCTTAAGGAAAAATTTTTAAAGTATCTGTATCATGAAGAATGAAGGTGATTCAAGATCTTAAATGAAAAAAAGAATAAAGGGCATAAAAGCAATAAACATGGGCAAATACGTGCTAACACTGACTGTATAAAATACCCATAATTATATATCTTAAAGGGTTCAATAAAAATACACTTAAAATTCTGAAAAATCAATTAACTTGAGATAAACTGAGTGTATTTTATAATTTCTTTGGTTACCACTAAATTAATAAAGTATATAACTATAAAACAATTGAGGAAGAAAGGAGGAAATGAGGGGGGAAATACCAAGTAAGTCAAAAGAAGACCTGAGGGGAGAAGGGGCAAAATAGAAAATGTAGCAAAGACATTCTGTTTACAGTAACAATGGACTAGGTAATGAGAAAAAAAATATAAACATAGCTGAAGGCACATAAGAATAAATGATATTATGTAGAATAAGAGGATTAAGTTCCAGAAGAGATGAGGTGAACACATAGATATCATTCAGGATATCGATTAATCTGAAAAAGGAAAGCTTGTAGCACCAGGGGATCAAAATTGACCTCACATCTCTTCTCAGCAAAAGAGGACTAAGAATCCCTGCCTTATGTATGGTTAGGACCTCCATGTGCTACACATTAATGCAAATATAGAATAGTTCCCAAGGTACTGAAGCCCAGATTAAATAATACCAATACCAAAATATGGACTTTGCTGAACAGAAATTGCTAATGCTTGTAGCTTTAAACAGCAAAGACTGCTGGAGAAAAAAATAATAATATAATCACCTCAAAATGATTCTGTAGTTTTGTTTTTCTTAGTATTCTCTGACTTTAAAATAACAAAAAAACTAAACAGTGGGATAACATCAGGTGAAGACAGAGCCAGAAAACAACATATAATCAAAACTATCCACAAGGTATCCAGATAATAGAGTTACCAGACACAGAAATTATCAAAACTCTGCTGAGCCTATTAAAGAAAATTAAAATTTAAAACTTATGTATGAGGTACTATAAAATGTGAATTGAATTCTAAACCAAAGAAGCAAATAAAAGTTTTAAACTTGAAAACCTATATAACTACAAACAAGACTTTTATGAATGGATCGCACATTATATTAGACACAGCTAAAGAGAGAATTAGTGAACTATAATTTGAGTCACAAGGAAACATCCAGAATGGCACATAGAGATGCAACGGAAATGTCAGAGAAATATAAAATATAAAGCGGGTTATAGAATACAGAGGGAATATATATCTACATCTATATATTTATATAAAGAAATGATAGCTCAGAAATTTTCATGACTGAATAAAGATGCCAAACCACTGGTTTCAGAGGTACAGTGGATTCAAGCAGGGAAAGTCACTACAGTAGGAATATCAGAGTAAACTGATGAAAACAATGGCCAAAAAAAAAAAAGTCTTTAAAGGGGAAATATTTTTTTCTTCCAAGGATCAACAATGAGGTTGTTGCACATGAACCTAGGCAAGGAAAACCACAATAAAATAGGATACAATCACAATGTAGCAAATGCATATCAGATGACAAGTAGGTATCTCAAAATACATACACACAGATGTGGTGTGTGCGTGTGTGCGCGTGCGTGCGCATGCATGGTCTTCAGGGGAAAGGGATATCACAGACAAAAGGTAGAATAAAGATCGATGGAAAGGTTTAAAAAGTGACTTTTATTGGCATTTTTCAGTTGCCAAGTCATGTCCAATTTTTCGTGACACCATGGACTACAGCATGCCAGGCTTCCTTGTCTCTCACCAACTCCTGGAGTCTGCCCATGTTCCTGTCCATTGATGCCATCCAACCGTCTTGTCATCTGTTGCCCTCTTCTCCTGCCTTCAATCTTTCCCAGCATCAGGGTCTTTTCCAGTGAGTTAGCTGTTTGCATCAGGTGGCCAAAGTATTGGAGCTTCAGCATCATAGTTAGTCCTTCCAAACAGTATTCAAGGTTGATTTCCTAAATCTACTGGTTTGATCTCCTTGCAGTCCAAGGGACTTTCAAGAGTCTTCTCCAGCACCAGAGTTCAAAGGCATCAATTCTTCAGTGCTCTGCCTTCATTATTGTGCAGCTTTCACATCCATACATGACTACTGGAAAGACCACACATAGCATTGACTACATAGACCTTTGTTGGCAAAATCATGTCTTTGCTTTTTAACACTGTCTAGGTTTGTCATAGCTTTCCTGCCAAGAAGCATCTAATTTCATGGCTGCAGTCACCATCCACAGCGATTTTAGAGCCCACGGAGAGGAAATCTGTCACTGCTCTACCCTTTTCCCTTCTATTTGCCATGAAGTGATGGGACCAGATACCATGATCTTAGTGGTTTGTTTGTTTGTTTTAATATTGAGTTTTAAGCCAGCTTTTTCACTTTCCTGCTTCACCCTCATCAAGAGGCTCTATAGTTCCTCTTTACTTATTGCCATTAGAGTGGTATCATCTGCTTATCTGATATTTCTCCCAGCAATCTTGATTCCAGCTTGTAAATCATACAGCCCAGCATTTTGCATGATGTGCTCTGCATATAAGTTAAACAAACAGGGTGACACCTAGCCTTGTCATACTCCTTTCTCAATCCTGAACTAGTCAGTTGTTCCATAGTGGATTCTAACTGTTGCTTCTTGACCCACATACAGGTTTCTCAGGATGCAGGATACTGTACTCCCATCTCTTTAAGAGTTTGCCACAGTTTGTTATGATTCACACAGTGAAAGACTTTAGTCAATGAAACAGAGCTAGAGGTTTTTCCTGGAATTCCCTTGCTTTCTCCATGATCCAGCAAATGTTGACAATTTGATCTCTGGTTCCTCTTTTTCTAAACTGAGATTGGTCATCTGGAAGTTCTTGGTTCATGTAATTCTGAAGCCTAGCTTGGAAAATTTTGAGCATAACCTTACTAGCACGAACAATGAACAATGCAAAGAAATAGAGGAAAACAACAGAAAGGGAAACACTAGAGATCTCTCCAAGAAAACTGGAAATATCAAAGCAACATTTCATCCAAAGATGGCCACAATAAAGGACGGAAATTGTAAAGACATAACAGAAGCAGAAGACAGCAAGAGGAGATGGAAAGAATACACAGAAAAGTTGTACCAAAAGAAGATCTTTATGACGTGGATAACCACGACAGTGTAGTCTCTCCTCAGAGCCAGACATCGCGGAGTGCAAAGTCAAGTGGGCCTTCAGTTCAGTTAAATTCAGTTGCTCAGTCGTGTCTGACTCTTTGTAACCCCAAAAATCGCAGCATGCCAGACCTCCATGTCCATCACCAACTCCCGGAGTTCACTCAAACTCACATCCATCGAGTCAGTGATGCCATCCAGCCATCTCATCCTCTGCCGTCCCCTTCTCCTCCTGCCCCCAATCCCTCCCACCATCAGAGTCTTTTCCAATGAGTCAACTCTTTGCATGAGATGGCCAAAGTACTGGAGTTTCAGCTTTAGCATCATTCCTTCCAAAGAAATCCCAGAGCTGATCTCCTTTAGAATGGACTGGTTGGATCTCCTTGCAGTCCAAGGGATTCTCAAGAGTCCTCTCCAACACCACAGTTCAAAAGCGTCAATTCTTTGGCGCTCAGCTTTCTTCACAGTCCAACTCTCACATCCATACATGACTACTGGAAAAACCATAGCCTTGACTAGACGGACCTTGGTTGGCAAAGCAATGTCTCTGCTTTTCAATATGTTATCTAGGTGGGTCACAACTTTTCTTCCAAGGAGTAAGCATCTTTTAATTTCATGGCTGTAGTCACCATCTGCAGTGATTTTTGAGCCCCCAAAAATAAAGTCTGACACTGTTTCCACTGTTTCCCCATCTATTTCCCATGAAGTGATGGGACCAGATGCCATGATCTTAGGAAGCACTGTTGCCAATAAAGCTAATGGAGGTGATAGAATTCCAGCAGAACTATTTAAATTCCTAAATGATGATGCTATTAAAGTGCTGCATTCAACATGTCAGCAAATTTGGAAAATCCAAATGATACTGACTATATAAAATAATGTTGTCTTAAGGCATTCAAAACACACATATAGACACATATATATGCACGCAGAGTTAATAACTCACTGATAGTACATTAAGTTGGGAGGGAACAAATTAAATTTTCTAAGATCCTAGAATTGCCTTGGAATAAAGAGGAAGGTGGTAAATAAACTTAGATTTGGTAGAGAAAGAAGGAATGATATAACATCTATGCTAAGCCAAAAGAATACTAAAATAATATAAACCTGAAAATATAAAAGAAAAATAGAATAATTTAAATCCTCAGCAAGAGCAAAAGAAGGCAAGTAAAGAGGGGAAACAAGCAGAACAAGAAGAACAAATAGAATCAAATAGTAATAGAGTAATTGAATCTCAAATATCTCAATAATTGTACTTAATTATTGATTATACTATCAGGGACTTAAAAGCTACAAATCAAACTGAATTTGTCTGGCATTTTAGTCAAAACAATAACAAAACAACACATTTTTCTGGTATAGTACAAAAATTCCAAGAAGAGAACTTGTAGAAACGCTGTAAGTGAAAGGTTAGAGAAAGATGTATTATGTAAACATTAAAACAGCAGTTCTCAAAGTGTGGTCCAGTGTCCCCATCCAGAGATACTTCTTAAGGATTTCATGGAGTTAAACCTGTTTTCATAAAAATTCTAAGAGGCCATTTGTCTTTTCTACTCCCATTTGCTCAAGAGTGTATAGTGGAGCTTTCCAGAGGCTACATGAGGTGTGATATTGTAGCAAATTGAATGCAGAAGGACACACGGAAATCCAGCTGTCTTAAGTTAGACATTAAAGAGATTTGCAAATGTGTATAACAATGACCCTCTTCTTATCGTATTTTTTTTGTTTAAAAATACAATTATTATTCTAAAACTGTTACAAATGCAAAGACTTTATTAAACTTTGAATGAATTAACAAATAAAAACAAACATCTCAGTTTTTTCTAATACAGTAAATATTGATATATATAACCCATATAAATGAAAGCTAACTGAGGTTCCCAATAATTTTTAAGAATGTCAGAAAAGTCCTGAGTTCAAAATAAAGCTGGTTTTATTTTGTCAGGCACATAAGACCGAGGAAGAAATCTCTGATACAGTTGAAAAGGGACATTAAAGATGATAAAATGGGTCAATTTAACAGAAACCTATAACAGTTAAATGAAAAAGGAGAGTGAAAAAGTTGGCTTAAAGCTCAATAATCAGAAAACGAAGATCATGGCATCTGGTCCCATCACTTCATGGGAAATAGATGCAGAAACAGTGGAAATAGTGGCAGACTTTATTTTGGGGGGCTCTAAAATCACCGTAGGTGGTGACTGCAGCCATGAAATTAAAAGATGCTTACTCCTTGGAAGAAAAGTTATGACCCACCTAGATAGCATATTGAAAAGCAGAGACAGTACTTTGTCAACAAAGGTCTGTCTAGTCAAGGTTATGGTTTTTCCAGTGGTCATGTATGGATGTGAGAGATGGACTGTGAAGAAAGCTGAGTGCCAAAGAATTGATGCTTTTGAACTGTGGTGTTGGAGAAGACTCTTGAGAATCCCTTGGACTGCAAGGAGATCTAACCAGTCCATTCTAAAGGAGATCAGCTCTGGGATTTCTTTGGAAGGAATGATGCTTTGGAAGGAATGAAACTCCAGTACTTTGGCCACCTCATGCGAAGAGCTGACTCATTGGAAAAAACTCTGATGCTGGGAGGGATTGGGGGCAGGAGGAGAAGGGGACAACAGAGGATAAGATGGCTAGATGGCATCACCAACTCGATGGATGTGAGTCTGAGTGAACTCCGGGAGTTGGTGATGGACAGGGAGGCCTGGAGTCCCGCAATTCACGGGGTTGCAGAGTTGGACACAACTGAACGACTGAACTGAACTGATAACAGTTATAAATTTGTGTGCACCAGATAGCACGGCCTCAAAAATTGTCTGTCCACAAAAATTCATTTGTGTTTTTCCAGTGTTACAGTAAAAATATTTAAAGCAAATAAAAAAGCTATGACAATAAAGGTCTGCAATCTACAATCATCACAGGAGTCACGTAAATCATGTTTTCTCTGGGACTATGCTAACAGGACCAGTGCCCCATTTAATCAACAAGCAGTATGGTATATATCACTCAGGCTTCCCTGATGGCTCAGCTGGTAAAGAATCCACCTGCAATGCAGGAGACTCTGGTTCGATTCCTGGGTTGGGAAGATCCGCTGGAGAAGGGATAAGCTACCCACTCCAGTATTCCTGGACTTCCCTTGTGGGTCAGCTGGTAAAGAATCCATGTGCAATGTAGGAGACCTGGGTTGGGAAGATCCCCTGGAGAAGGGAAAGGCTCCCCACTCCAGTATTCTAGCCTGGAGAATTTCATGGACTGTACAGTCCATGGGGTTGCAAAGAGTCGACACAACTGAGCGACTTTCACTTCACTTCACTTCAGGGTATATCACTAATGAACAGGCCCTGAGGCAGGCAGTCCTGCATTTTAATAACACATACCTATTTGAAAATAGCTATGCATATAAACAAGTTATTTAACTTCTCTAATCCTTTGTTCCTTTTTTTGTGGAATGGGAATGATTTCATACTATTGGGAGGATTAAAATATTTTCAGTAGTATGTATAACACTTTCATACATTTGTACTAAAAGTAATAGTTATTGTTTCCTAACAATCATCCTCATAAAAACAAGGAGTTCGTAAACTGTAATTGCAGTGACCAAATAAGGCTTCAAAGAGATATGTTTGAGCTAAAACTTGAAGAAGGAATTGGATATTAATACACACTCAGAAATGTCTATACACAACTGATTAAATGGTAATTTGATCCAGTAAACGCACTGGATCAAAAGGCAGAATCTAGATGGAAAGGAAGTTAGAATAAATTGACCCCCTGCCTCTTTTAATCTCAGAAATTCTTTGTTGTCAAATAAAGGATGAGAATTGAGCAAAACAGACCTATAGCAAGACTTATGTTAGCGTATCATTACTTCCTCAACATCTCTAAGAAAATTATTCTCTCCTACTCAAAATTTCTGACATTTCTTCTACAACCCATCCAAAATAAAACAAATAAAACCCCCAAACATTCAACGTCTCTTTCAAAGGCCTTTCACATAATACAGAATTGCTTAAATCTTCTTGAGTCTACAGCTTCAATATATTCCTTAGTGGCCCATTAAAAGTTTTCTAGGTCCCACTAAATAAAACTGAAGTCAAGTACATTCATCCCTCAAAAAGCCATTGCCTGCGGCAAAATTAGCATTTGGCTATACTTGTTAGAAATATCTATTTCAAAGAATTCCTCCCACAGAAATGAGCCAATGGTCTAATAAAACACTCCTGCCACAGGAGGTGGGGGGGGGGGGGTGGGGTGGGAAACTTTCCTGTAAGGAACAGCAAAAATAACGATTTTTGATTAGGCTGAAGGTTTTCACTAAATAAGTGTTTGGTAAGGTCTCCCTCCTTTAGTTGCTCCATGACTGCTATGTTTGACAGCTATGTACATATGTGCTGAGTTACACATGAGATTTTCAATTTCCATCAGAAGCCCTTCAGGATCATACAGGTTGTACAGAAAAAAAAAAAAAAGAAAGAATACTGAAACAGGAATCAGGAAATGAGGATTCTAGTCCCACCTATGCCAGAAGTTAGATGAAAACTATGTAGGTCTGTTTTTCCATCTGTAAAACTAAGAAGCCTGGACTGGCAGATCTGCCAAGTCCCTTTCAGCTTTATACTAAGCATTGTGTAGCATTTAGTAAGCTAGCACCATCTAGTGGAACCCAAAGGATTCACTAAGTGTATAATGAAAAGCATTTCTACAAGCAAAATATCTACAGCTTTCTCTTATTTTACTTCATTATTTTTTCCTAATGTTCCAATGACAACATTTGGCAGCAAGAATTAATTCAGGCATATTTCTCCATGAGCCACAATACAGTAATCAAACCTGTGTGAAAATGCTGAATTAGTTCAGTATCTTTCAAACTTACAATACTAGTTTCATTTATTTCAGAAGACAGTATTAACTGAAAATAAAGCAGCAAGAAAAAACAACAACAACAACAACAAAAACCTCCCGGTATCTACTTACAATAATATTTTCTACAAATGTGTTACCTGAAATTTATATATTAATGATTTATAAATTATTGGCCTCGAAGAAACCATTTTTCCAGATTAAAGTTTTACTAAAATACCAGAGATAGAAGCTGCATGAATAAGGAAACAAAAACAATTATATGCTTTTACACATTAACAACACACTTATTTTTATTTTTACCCAATAATCAACAAAGAAAATATATCAATTTACACCTATTTTCTTAACTTTTACACATAGTCAGTGCTCAATATATTTGCTCATTAATAAACTTATTAGTGAATAAATATTAAAATTATATGTTTCAGCATAGAGTTTATAATATGGTATAATAAAACAATAATAATCTTAAATGATACTAAATGTATATTTATGAGAGAGGCAATAGAATGAAATAATTAAAAAATCAGGTATCAGCATAGACAAGTGATTTTCAAATCCTAAATAATGGTGTGATTTTAGCCAACTTACTTAAACTTTGTATTTCAGTTTTATTATCTGTAAAAAAAAGAAAAGATTAAACAGTACCCAACTCATACCACTTACGTGAAAATCAAATGAGTTAATATGTATAAAGTACATAAAATAAATGCCTGGTTGGTAGTTAAAAAAAAATGTTAACTATTACTATATTTGTTATACTAAGTTCCATAAAACACCTTGGTCATGAAGCATGAATTTTAAAAATTAATTTAGTTTTAAAATGTTTCTGCTAGAAAGTCAATAAAATACAACATATTTTCAGAGGATAAAAGAAAACTAATCATAATTTACAAATCACCTATTTTTCATTTGTGTTGGCTATTCATTTAAAAAAAATTAAAAAATATAACTCAAAATATGAGAGATTCCCCACAGATGAGTTTTATCAACTTTAATGATCACTGTGGCAACATTCATTTAAGAAAAGTTTCTTTCATTTTTTCTCAACATTACTTTTAGAAACAAAATCTTATGGGAAATTTCAGGCAAAAGAAAGCATGAAATACAACGATGGTAACAAGCCTTAAAATTTAAACTGAAGTCCACCTAAATTAAAGTGAGTTATAAAAGATAAAGATTCGTGTAACTTTAAGGAAAAAACATAAAACTTTATTCAGAATTAAAAAGTATAATAAAATCTCTTTTCCCATTAAAATAAATCTGTCTTTAAAATAATCAATCTAAAGTTAATTTAAAGAGCTTAAAACAATTATTTTGTGCATTCAAGACATGCAAAATAATCCAGATCAAAAAAGTAATCATTAAATTACTATGAAATTTATATGACCATGTATACCCAACATAGTAGCTTATTTTTTGCTACATTTGACCAGAAAATAATCTGTACCTCAATATGTAGCATATCTTATGGATATAATTTTGAATTATATTTGAAATTAATATTTCAGTTATGATTAACAATTAGAAACTTTTATTTCCATAATCACAGCAACAACATGCTTAAGCAAAGTGTTAACTTCATTATTTTCTATTTATAGAATTAAATTTTAAACTTTTACTTTGAAAAAGTATAGTTCACATTATGTTTCTATTTCAACAATTAACTAGTTCAACTAGAATGAAAAATATTTAGCAACAAACGATTTCAAATGAACTGCCTTGAAGAGAATAACAGAGTTACTATTTTGATTCACTAAATGCAAATAAAATCAAATAAAACTGTGCAATATTTTCTAATAAAAAGAGTAATTAGAACTTATATCACATATTAACTAGTGTAATAATTATAGCTTAGTTAGAATTAGGAACAAATTAAACTCGAAAATACAAGTGTCGAATATGTGGTATTCCTTCCAAATTTATTTCACCTCTTTAAGAAATATTATAGTATGGAATAGTGACTTATTAACTTATAAACACAAATCTATCTTTGTGCCCCTTCATAAGAGTTCTTGGCATCAATATATCATTGAAAGACAAAATCTATGCTTTTCACTTAGCTCAACCAGAATCTCCATAAGCAGTTCCTGAAGATGAAAAACAGACTCCAACTGGTTCAGAAAATCTACTTTCTCCTGTATACTCTCCTCACACTCCATAAATACAGCATTTCATGGTACCCAACAGACAGCAAAGATGTCTTTTACCTTGTTTGCTCAAGTGTACTACACAGAGATACCTCAGGTACATCAATTAATACTATGGCAGTTTTCACATAAATCTTGCAGATATCCTATCCCAGGAAATTCACTGACTACAAAAAATCCCATACAGAACTGCTGGCAATGAAAATGGAGTGAATGGAAGTTCAAGCATTTCTTCTTACAAACAACCTTTTTCTTTCTCTCAAACTTGCTTTAGCGCTTGCCAATAAAGTAACATACATTATCAGTGCACTTGCTTTCATTCCAACAACAACAAAATTATTTCTGTATGCATTTTAAATTAAAATTTTAATATAAAAGTTGTATCAGAAGTATCAGGATTTCCATATGGGAGAAGTCATGAATGGTCCCAAAGTAGGCAGCATGGACATATAGGCAAACAAACATATTAAAGAGCAATATACACTACATTTTAAAAATTGTGCCTTGGAATGGTTGCAAAACAAAAGCTTGCCTTGTGAAAACAACTCTATGTGTCCCTTATTAAACAAAAAAAGGGGGAGTTGATGGTGACTGATTAGATTCAATTCTCCCCAAATCTCTGCCAGAAACTCATAAAGTGCAGCAAAGAAATCAAAATACTCACAACGTATCCTTCCATTGCAAATGGGAGACAAAGAAGTCACAAGTTACATTTTTTTTTTCCTAAGTAGGGTAATAAGTATCTGAGATCAACACAATCCAGGCTGAATTCACACTTTTACAAAGGAAATCTACAGAAACTGAAAGGATAAGTAAGAAATGAAGGTGTCCAGGGGTGGAAGAACCCATTTATTACCAGCAAAGCCTCCCTGGAGAAAGAGAGAGATTCATCCTGAGTGTGATCAGTACCGAAACAAAGCATATGAATTAAATTAATAAATCCAAACAGCCATGGTCTATATGAGAGAAAAACATTTAAGCTTGGATCAGTAAATAAAACCCCAATCCGTGCTGAATACAAGTACATACCTAAAACAAAGTGACTCAGAAAGGTTAAAGCTTTTTTTTTTTTTTTTAGATTAGGCAAATACAAACAAAATGAAACCTATCAGACAAGGTAGAATTCAGTCACAAAAGTATTAGAGAGACAAAGAAGGGAACCTATCATTTTCAAGGCTAAAATCCACAATAAAGATAACACAGTTATGAGTGTCTTGTGTAACTGCATGGAGCAACATTCATCAAGCAGAAACCAAAGGATGTAAAGAAATAGGCTGATTAAGAATACGTTTAGGGCTTTCCTGGGGGCTCAGTGACAGAATCCGCCTGACAGCGAAGGAGGTGTGGGTTCCATCCTTGATCCACCTGGAAGTTCCCACACATCAAGGAGCAACTAAGCCCACGCACCACAACTACTGAGCCTGTGCTCCAGAGCCCAGGAGCCGCGGCTCCAGAAGCCTGCACAACACCGCTAAGGAGCAGCCCCTGCTCGTTGCATCTAGCGAAAGCCCATGCACAGCAACGATGACCCAGTGCACACAAAAATAAATAAATTAAAAAAAAATTTTTTTAAGATACATTTAAACTAGCTCAACTCCTTCAGTCCAAGGTGAATCAAGTAGACACAGAAAACCAAAAATAAAAGATCACTCATGTAGAGCTAAAAGATGAAAATATATACTCTATATTCCAACAACAAAAAACCCTTCTTTTCAAGTACACATGAAACATTCCTGGAAATTAACCACATGCTAGAAAACCACAAGATTCAAAAAGCAAATATAGCACAAAAATAATTCTCTGACTATAATGCAATAAAACTAGAAAAAAAATGACAACAAAAATGGCCTTTCCATATGGAAATTTAAATTTTTAGGTAAGAGATAAAACACTTCATCAAATTATAGAACAAATGAAAATATCCTTATATCAGGAATTGCAAAATAAATACTGCTCTGAGGAAAATTTATAGACTTAAGTATTTATGTCAACAAGAGTAAAAAATGAAAAAGAATAATTGAACTGTATATTTAACTTAAAAATTGAAAAGAAAAACATAATAAACAGAAGAAAAACAAATAAAACCCCCACCAAAACCCCAGTATTAACATGAGTTAACAGGAGGAGGGCCAAATGGTACAACCTATAACCCATATAAAGTGTATCTGGCACTGTGTCCCTAGATTAAAGATACCCTTTGTCTCCAAAAGTATATGCATCAGGAAATTAACCTAAAGATATATTTGATAAAGTATGAAATGACATAGGTATCAGGTTAATCATTGTAGCAGTGTGGAAGATTATAAACCATGCACTGTCCGCCAACCAGGGATGAGTGGAACAGACTGTGATCAATGCACACAATCGAAGACTATCAAACCACGGCAAAAGAATGCTATGAAATAATTCCATACATGTTATTAAAGGAAAAGAGCAAGATAAAGAATAGTACTTAAAATATTCTATATTTTGTGAAAGAAAGGATTAGCATATATACACATTTCTTATATATATGTCTATGTATGTATATTTATAAACACATATTATATATGTGATACACATGTATTATTATACATATACACCTATATACAAAAGCAGATGGGAGAGGGGTGGTCCTAAGATGGCAGAGGAATAGGACGGGGAGACCACTTTCTCCCTCACAAATTCATCCAAAGAACATTTCAACGCTGAGTAAATTCTACAAAACAACTTCTGAATGCTGGCAGAGGACATCAGGCACCCAGAAAAGCAGATCATTGTCTTCAAAAACAGGTAGGAAAAATATAAACGACGAAAAAAGAGACAAAGGAGGTAAGGAGGGAGCTCCATCCCACGAAGGGAGTCCCGTCCTCGGAAGGGAGTCTTAAAAAGAGACGTTTCCAAACACCAGGAAACACTCTCACTGCCAAGTCTGTGGCGAGCCTTGGAAGCACAGAGGGCAACATAACAGGGAAGAAAAATAAATAAATAATTAAAACCAACAGATTATGAGCCCAGCGGTAACTCCCCCAGTGGAGCAGCAGCACAGATGCCTGCATCCGCCACTACTAAGTGGGGGCTGGGCAGGGAGGCGCGGGCTGCAGTGCTTTTTAAGAATCGGGCCGGAATGCCCCAAGTGTAACCAGAGCGAACTAACTTGGGCTAGCATACCAGTCGCTGGGATAGCTACCACGTGAAAAGCTCCAACATAAGACACCACCAGGACCACGCACAGAACAAAGGACAGAACAGAGATAGCTGGCTGCAGACCATCCCCCTCCGGTGACAGGCAGCCAGAGCCGTAAGGGCTGGAAGGGGGCAATCGCAGCCCCGGAGAGACATAACCTACGAAACTGCAAGCAGGCTTCTCTGCTAAGACTTCTTGGGGTCCTGGACAGTCACCATCCACCTGACAAGGGGTGCCAGAGGTACACCCAGAAAACTGAGCAGCAGGGACGGGAAAGGTGATAAATCGCAGTGACTGCGCTCGCCAAACACCTGAGCTACTTGGTCCTGAGAAGGGCACAAAATGCAGGCCCAACCGAATCTGCACCTCTGAGGACTACCTGAGAGCCGAGCCTGAGCAGCTTAGACCTGGGAGGTGCATGCAGCCTAGGGCTGGCCTCAGACGGTTCCCGGTGGAACAACTTAGAGCCTGAGCGGTGTGCACCATGTGCAGGGGCATGCCCAGCGTGCTGAGACACTGCGAGCACACGCCAGTGTTACTTGTTGGCAGCATCCCTCCCTCCCCACAGCGCGACTGACAAGTGAACCTAAAAAAAAATAATAATAATAAAGTGTCCACCACAGACCCCCTTGTGTCAGCGTGGAAATCAGACAATGAAGAGACCAGCAAACAGAAGAAGCTAAAAAGAGGGAACTGCCTTGGAATTGACCCCACACTGCCCACAACACCAGAGAAAGTCCCAGATATATCTTTACTATTTTTATGACCATTCTCTCTTTTTTGTTGTTGTTGTTGATGCTGTTGTTTGTTTTTTCTTCTTCTTTTTTTAAACTTTTTAAAATTTTTAAGTCCTTTATTTCTCCTTTAATTTTTATTTTTATAACCTACTATTACTTTTCAAAAAAAAAAGACCCTATTTTTAAAGCAAACACTATATTTTTTTTTTGTGGTGGTTGTTTTTTAATAGTTCTCATGACTTTTTTTTTTCTTCTTCTTCTTTTCTTTAATATTGTATTTTTGAAAATCCAACCTCTACTCTAGATTTTTAATCTTTGCTTTTTGGTATTTGTTGTCAATTTTGTACATTTAAAAACCCAATCTTCAGTACCCAATTTTACCTGAGAGCGAGATTACTGGCTTGACCACTCTCTCCTCCTTTGGACTCTCCTTTTTCTCCACCAGGTGGCCTCTGTCTCCTCCCTCCCCCTTCTCTTCTCTACCCAACTCTGTGAATCTCTGTGTGATCCAGACGATGGAAAACACTTAGGGAACTGATTACTGGCTGGATAGGTCTCTCTCCTTTTCATTTCCCTCTTTTATCCTCCTGGCCACCTCTGTCTACTTCCTCCCTCTCCTCTTCCCTGTATAACTCCATGAACATCTCTGAGCAGTCCAGACTGTGGAGCGCACATAAGGAAGTGATTACTGGCTAGCTTGCTCTCTCCTCTTTTGATCCCACCTCATCTCATTCTAATCACATCTAACTACCCCCTCCCTCTTCTCTTCTCCAGGTAGCTCAGTGAACCTCTCTGGGTGTCCCTCAGTGTGGAGAAACTTTTCATCTTTAACTTAGATGTTTTATCATCGGTGCTGTATAGATGGAGAAGTTTTGAGGCTACTGTAAAAATAAAACTGAAAACCAGAAACAGGAGGCTTAAGTCCAAATCCTGAAAACATCAGAGAGCTCCTGAATCCAGGGAACATTAATCGATAGGAGCTCATCAAATGCCTCCATACCTACACTGAAACCAAGCACTGGAACACACCCCTGAGCTTCAATATACAGGCAGCTCAAAGTTACTCCCAAACCATAGACATCCCATAACTCATTACTGGACACTTCATTGCACTCCAGAGAGAAGAAATCCAGCTCCACCCACCAGAACTTCGACACAAGCTTCCCTAACCAAGAAACCTTGACAAGCCACTGATACAACCCCACCCACAGCGAGGAAACTCCATAATAGAGAACGCCACAAATTCCCAGAATACAGAAAGGCCACCCCAAACACAGCAATATAACCAAGATGAAGAGAGAGAGGAATACCCAGCAGGTACAGGAACATGCCCACCAAACCAAACAAAAGAAAAGAGATAGGAAATCTACCTGACAAAAAATTCTAAATAATGATAGTGAAAATGATCCAAAATCTTGAAATCAAAATGGAATCACAAATAAATAGCCTGGAGACAAGGATTGAGAAGATGCAAAAAAGGTTTAACAAGGACCTAGAAGAAATAAAAAAGAGTCAATATATAATGAATAATGCAATAAATGAGATCAGACACACTCTGGAGGCAACAAATAGTAGAATAATGGAGGCAGAAGATAGGATTAGTGAAATAGAAGATAGAATGGTAGAAATAAATGAATCAGAGAGGAAAAAAGAAAAATGAATTAAAAGAAATGAGGACAATCTCAGAGACCTCCAGGACAATATGAAACGCTCCAACATTCGAATTATAGGAGTCCCAGAAGAAGACGACAAAAAGAAAGACCATGAGAAAATACTTGAGGAGATAATAGTTGAAAACTTCCCTAAAATGGGGAAGGAAATAATCACCCAAGTCCAAGAAACCCAGAGAGTTCCAAACAGGATAAACCCAAGGTGAAACACCCCAAGACACATATTAATCAAATTAACAAAGATCAAACACAAAGAACAAATATTAAACGCAGCAAGGGAAAAACAACAAATAACACACAAGGGGATTCCCATAAGGATAACAGCTGATCTTTCAATAGAAATGCTTCAGGCCAGGAGGGAATGGCAAGACATACTTAAAATGATGAAAGAAAATAACCTACAGCCCAGATTACTGTACCCAGCAAGGATCTCATTCAAATATGAAGGAGAAATCAAAAGCTTTCCAGACAAGCAAAAGCTGAGAGAATTCAGCACCACCAAACCAGCTCTCCAACAAATGCTAAAGGATATTGTCTAGACAGGAAACACAAAAAGGGCATATAAACCCAAACTCAAAACAATAAAGTAAATGGCAACGGGATCATACTTATCAATAACTACCTTGAACGTAAATGGGTTGAATGCGCCAACCAAAAGGCAAAGACTGGCTGACTGGATAAAAAAACAAGACCCCTCTATATGCTGCCTACAAGAGACATGCCTCAAAACAAGGGACACATACAGACTGAAAGTGAAGGGCTGGAAAAAGATATTCCACACAAATAGAGACCAAAGAAAGCAGGAGTAGCAATACTCATATCCGATAAAATAGAAAAGGCTGTGAAAAGAGACAAAGAAGGCCACTACATAATGATCAAAGGATCAATCCAAGAAGAAGATATAACAATTATAAATATATATGCACCCAACATAGGAGCACCACAATATGTAAGACAAATGCTAACAAGTATAAAAGGGGAAATTAACAATAACACAATAACAGTGGGCGACTTTAATACCCCACTCACAACTATGGACAGATCAACTAAACAGAAAATTAACAAAGAAACGCAAACTTTAAATGATACAATAGACCACTTAGACCTAATTGATGTCTATAGGACATTTCACCCCAAAACAATGAATTTCACCTTTTTCTCAAGTGCTCACGGAACCTTCTCCAGGATAGATCACATCCTGGGCCATAAATCTAACCTTGATAAATTCAAAAAAGTTGAAATCATTCCAAGCATCTTTTCTGACCATAATGCATTAAGATTAGATCTCAATTACAGGAGAAAAACTATTAAAAATTCCAACATATGGAGGCTGAACAACATGCTTCTGAATAACCAACAAATCACAGAAGAAATCAAAAAAGAAATCAAAATATGCACAGAAACGAATGAAAATGAAAACACAACAACCAAAACCTGTGGGACACTGTAAAAGCAGTGCTAAGAGGAAAGTTCATAGTAATACAGGCATACCTCAAGAAACAAGAAAAAAGTCAAATAAATAACCTAACTCTACACCTAAAGCAACTAGAAAAGGAAGAAATGGAGAACCCCAGAGTTAGTAGATGGAAAGAAATCTTAAAAATTAGGGCAGAAATAAATGCAAAAGAAACAAAAGAGACCATAGCAAAACTCAACAAAGCCAAAAGCTGGTTCTTGGAAAGGATAAATAAAATTTACAAACCATTAGCCAGACTCATCAATAAATAAAGGGAGAAAAATCAAATCAATAAAATTAGAAATGAAAATGGAGAGATCACAACAGACAACACACAAATACAAAGGATCATAAGAGACCACTATCAGCAATTATAAGCCAATAAAATGGACAACATGGAAGAAATGGACAAATTCTTAGAAAAGTACAACTTTCCAAAACTGAACCAGGAAGAAATAGAAAATCTTAACAGACCCATCACAAGCACAGAAATTGAAACTGTAATCAGAAATCTTCCAGCAAACAAAAGCCCAGGTCCAGACGGCTTCACAGCTGAATTCTACCAAAAATTTAGAGAAGAGCTAACACCTATCCTGCTTGAACTCTTTCAGAAAATTGCAGAGGAAGGTAAATTTCCAAACTCATTCTATGAAGGCCACCATCACCCTAAGACCAAAACCTGACAAAGATGCCACAAAAAAAAGAAAACTACAGGTCAATATCACTGATGAACATAGATGCAAAAATCCTTAACAAAATTCTAGCAATCAGAATCCAGCAACTCATTAAAAAGATCATACACCATGACCAAGTGGGCTTAATCCCAGGGATGCAAGGATTCTTCAATATTCACAAATCAATCAATGCAATTCACCACATTAACAAATTGAAAAATAAAAGCCATATGATTATCTCAATAGATGCAGAGAAGGCCTTTGACAAAATTCAACATCCATTTATGATAAAAACTCTCCAGAAAGCAGGAATAGAAGGAACATACCTCAACATAATAAAAGCTATATATGACAAACCCACAGCAAACATTATCCTCAATGGTGAAAAATTGAAAGCATTTCCCCTAAAGTCAGGAACAAGACAAGGGTGCCCACTTTCACCGCTACTATTCAACATAGTTCTGGAAGTTTTAGCCACAGCAATCAGAGCAGAAAATGAAATAAATGGAATCCAAATTGGAAAAGAAGAAGCAAAACTCTCACTGTTTGCAGATGACATGATCCTCTACATAGAAAATCCTAAAGACTCCACCAGAAAATTACTAGAGCTAATCAATGAATATAGTAAAGTTGCAGGATATAAAATCAACACACAGACATCCCTTGCATTCCTATACACTAATAATGAGAAAGTAGAAAAAGAAATTAAGGAAATAATTCCATTCACCACTGCAACAAAAAGAATAAAATACTTTGGAATATATCTACCTAAAGAAACTAAAGACCTATATATAGAAAACTATAAAACACTGGTGAAAGAAATCAAAGAGGACACTCTTTGATTATATACCATGTTCATGGATTGGAAGAATCAATAGAGTAAAAATGTGTATACTACCCAAAGCAATCTACAGTTTCAATGCAATCCCTATCAAGCTATCAATGGTATTTTTCACAAAGCTAGAACAAATAATTTCACAATTTGTATGGAAATACAAAAAACCTCAAATAGCCAAGCAATCTTGAGAAAGAAGAATGGAACTGGAGGAATCAATCTGTCTGACTTCAGGATCTACCACAAAGCCAGTCATCAGGACAGTATGGTACTGGCACAAAGACAGAAATATAGATCAATGGAACAAAATAGAAAGCCCAGAGATAAATCCACACACCTATGGACACCTTATCTTTGACAAAGGAGGCAAGAATATACAATGGAGTAAAGACAATCTCTTTAACAAGTGGTGCTGGGAAAACTGGTCAACCACTTGTAAAAGAGTGAAAGTAGAACACCTTCTAACACCATACACAAAAATAAACTCAAAATGGATTAAAGATCTAAACATAAGACCAGAAACTATAAAACTCCTAGAGGAGAACATAGGCAAAACACCCTCCGACATAAATCACAGCAGGATCCTCTATGATCCACCTCCCAAAATACTGGAAATAAAAGCAAAAATAAACAAATGGGATCTAATTAAAATTAAAAGCTTCTGCACAACAAAGGAAACTATAAGCAAGGTGAAAAGACAGCCTTCTGAATGGGAGAAAATAATAGCAAATGAAGCAACTGACAAACAACTAATCTCAAAAATATACAAGCAACTTATGTAGCTCAATTCCAGAAAAATAAATGACCCAATCAAAAAATGGGCCAAAGAACTAAATAGACATTTCTCCAAAGAAGACATACGGATGGCTAACAAACACATGAAAAGATGCTCAACATCACTCATTATCAGAGAAATGCAAATCAAAACCACAATGAGGTACCACTTCACACCAGTCAGAATGGCTGCGATCCAAAAGTCTATAAGCAATAAATGCTGGAGAGGGTGTGGAGAAAAGGGAACCCTCTTATGCTGTTGGTGGGAATGCAAACTAGTGCAGCCACTATGGAGAACAGTGTGGAGATTCCTTAAAAAATTGCAAATAGAACTGCCTTATGACGCAGCAATCCCACTGCTGAGCATACACATTGAGGAAACCAGAACTGAAAGAGACACGTGTACCCCAATGTTCATCGCAGCACTGTTTATAATAGCCAGGACATGGAAACAACCTAGATGTCCATCAGCAGATGAATGGATAGAAAGCTGTGGTACATACACACAATGGAGTATTACTCAGTCATTAAAAAGAATACATTTGAATCAGTTCTAATGAGGTGGATGAAACTGGAGCCTATTATACAGAATGAAGTAAGCCAGAAAGAAAAACACCAATACAGTATACTAACACATATATATGGAATTTAGAAAGATGGTAATGATAACCCTGTATGTGAGACAGCAAAAGAGACACAGATGTATAGAACGGACTTTTGGACTCTGTGGGAGAGGGAGGGGGTGGGATGATTTGGGTGAATGGCACTGAAACATGTATACTATCATGTAAGAAATGAATCACCAGTCTATGTTCAATACAGGATACAGGATGCTTGGGACTGGTGCACAGGGATGATCCAGAGAGATGATATGGGGTGGGAGGTGGGAGGGGGGTTCAGGATTGGGAACTCATGTACACCCATGGCAGATTCATGTCAATGTATGGCAAAACCAATACAGTATTGTAAAGCAAAATAAAGTAAAAATAAAAATTAAAGGAAAAAAAGCAGATGGGAGAACAGAGTGAAAAGAACAAGCATGAAAGCACAACCTCTTTGAGTTTTTAAGTGCAGTTTGACTTTAGAAACATATATCTGTTTTACATCTCAAAAGTAAAATTGAATTAAATGGGAAAAGTGAAGCAATTATATTTCAAATTCATAACATAATCACAAGGATAAAATACTTCAAGTAAGCATACTACTTTGGGGAACAAAATACAAGGGCCAAAAAAATGCAAAAAAAAAAAATCTCAAAATCAATGTAGCAGCTTTCCTTTAAATACTTCTGAAGGTTTCTAATGTTGGCACTGCTGTTTCAAAGCTATTTTATATATATTATAATATATAGCAAATAGTTATGTTAGTGTTGGTATCAACCAAGGACTATAGTGGAACAGAAAAGGAATACAACTATAAAGTTCAAAAACTAAATTTGAATTGGAGATATCAATATTTTCTGTCTTTACTCAAATTCACAGGACAGGACAATTTGAACCTCAAACAGTACAATAAGAACAGAAACTGAAATATTCTGTACTATAAAATTATATGAATTCATAAGAATACTACGAAAGAGAGAAAGCAGGGAGAGAGAGAAAATAAGTGCCAAAACAATTCAAAAAAAATTAAAAAAATTCACTTGGAAACATGGAAAGTAAAAAGGACTAATAAGACTTTATTGTATAGTTTGTTAATATAAAGATAGGCATATCCCTATCTTTCCTCTACAAATGACTCCAAGGTAACCAAATAGTTATTAAATAAATTATTCCAGCTTTAAAAATGTGGAAGGAAAGCTCAACTTAGAAAACTCACTTTTGTATTCCCCGTTGCATTAATAATTGATTCAGGCCACAAAAATCAATAAATGAGAGCATTAGATACAAGCTTGTTGTGTGGGGAACCTTATAATGGAGCATTCAGGCTATTACTAGCATGCCCAATATGTAACTGTAGCATCATTAAAAGCAAATAAACATTGTATGACTTCTGATGTAAGGCATTATGAAGCAACAATAGAAAATTCCTGCCAAAAATGACTAAATTTTAATTAAATCAAGCCTGTTAACTAGCTCTCATTAACAGGAAATGAAACATTTACAAGCATAATGAAACAATTTTAATACACTAAAAGGAAGTAAATGGATAAATGGCATATTAATAAAGGTTTAGGGAAATTGCCCAAACTGTATAGGGCAATTAGTAAAGGTTTGCAAAAGATCAACAGTATGGAGAAAGAAAAGCGAAAGGAGTGCAAGAGATTAAAGAGAACTCCAGTCACCCATGTGAATGCTATATATGGTCACTGGGTTATAAGTCAAACAAATCCTGATAATATTAAGAAAATAAGGAAACTTGCATAATGGATTATTACTTGAAAGAGAAATCATTATTAATTTTATCAGGTGACACAATGCATTGTAGTTAAGTAGGAAGGGACTGTATTATTCTAAAAAATCTCCTAGGGTATGAAAGGATGAAACTTTCTGATTTAGGGATTTGTTTTTAAAAAGAAGAAAACAAATAGTAATGATGTAACAAATGTTGAATATGGTACATGGAATCTCCATGTATTTATTTTGTAAATATTTGAAATTTTCAACAAGAAAGAAAAATGAAAGAAAAAAAATATAAGCAAACAAATAAAATTAGTATTTAGAAGGCTTAAGTAGAACCAGGCCTAAACACAGAAAGTAGGCTTACTTCTAATTTTTCATCTGCTCCAATCTCATTCCCTGACAATTCAGTCCATATAACATTTCCTAACAAATGTAGGTTAGAGAAGGTGGAAAGAAGGTACCTTTTAGGGGTACAATATTTTAAGCCATTATTAGTATACCAAAGTAATGTTTTTATCTAGTTCAGAATTTTTTAAAAATCTTGATTATTGATTAACCATTATTTAAGGCTAGGTTATATTCAACCATTATATTACTCAATACGCCAACAAATTTGGAAAACTCAGCAATGGCAACGAGTCTGGAAAAGGTCAGTTTTCATTCCAGTCTCAAAGAAGGACAACGTCAAAGAACGTTCAGACACAACCGCACTCATTTCACATGCTAGCAAGGTAATGTTCAAAATCCTTCAAGTTAGGCCTCAACAGAGTGTGAACTGAGAATTTCCAGATGTACAAGCTGTATTTAGAAAAAGCAAAGGAATCACAGATCAAACTGCCAACATCCACTGGATTATAGAAAAAGCAATATTGCTCCAGAAAAACATCTGCTTCTGCTTGACCATAGTAAAGCCTTTGACTGTGTGGATCACAACAAACTGTGGAAAATTCTTAAAGAGATGGGAATACCAGACCACCTTACCTTCCTGTGAAACCTGCACACAAGTCAAGAATCAATAGTTGGAACTGGACATGGAAAAATGGACTGGTTCCAAATTGGGAAAGGAGTACATCAAGGTGATATATTGTCACCTTGCTTATTTAACTTATATGCAGAGTGAAAGTGAAAAACGCGCAGTCGAGACCGACTCTGTGACCCCATGGACTATATACACTCCATGCAATTCTCCAGGCCAGAATACTGGAGTGGGTAGCCTTTCCCTTCTCCAGGGGATCTTCCCAACCCAAGTATTAAACTCAGGTATCCCTCACTGCAGGCGAATTCTAAGCTAAGCCACGAGGGAAACCCAATAAAACTAGAGTGGGTAGCCTTTCCCGTCTCCAGGGGATCTTCCCAACCCAAGTACTAAACTCAGGTATCCCTCACTGCAGGCAGATTCTGAGCTAAGCCACAAGGGAAGCCCAACAAAACTGGAGTATGTAGCCTATCCCTTCTCCAGTGGAGCTTCCCAACCCAGGTATTGAACTGGGGTCTCCTGCATTACAGATTCTTTACCAACTGAGCTATCAGGGAAGCCTATATGCAGAGTATATCATATGAAATGCCAGACTGAATGAAGCACAAGCTATAATTGACATTGCCGGGAAAAATATTAATAATCTCAGATATGCAGATGACCCTACCCTTATGGCAGAAAATGAAGAGGAACTAAAGAGCCTCTTGATGAAGGTGAAACGGGAGAGTGAAAAAGCTGACTTGAAACTTAACATTCAAAAAACTAAGATAATGCCATCCAGTCCCGTCACTTCATGGCAAATAGATGGGGAAACAATGGAAACAGTAACAGACATTATTTTCTTGGGCGCCAAAATCACTGTGGATAGTGACTGCAGCCATGAAATTAAACAACGCTGGCTCCTTGGAAGAAAGCTATGATAAATCTACACAGTGTATTAAAAAGCAGAGACATTACTTTGCCAATGAAAAGATCCGTATGGCCAAAGCTATGTGTTTTTCCAGGAGTCATATACAGATGTGAGAATTGGACCAAAAAGAAGGCTGAATGCCAAAGAATTGATGCTTTCCAGCTGCGGCACTGGAGAAGACTCTGGAGAGTCCCTTGGACTGCAAGGAGATCAAACTGGTCAATCCTAAAGGAGATCAACCCTGAATATTCATTGGAAGGATTGAAGCTGAAGCTCCAATACTCTGGTCGCTGATGTGAAGAGCCAACACATTGGAAAAGACCCTGATGCTGGGAAAGACTCAGGGCAGGAAGAGAAGGGGGCAACAGATTACGAGATGGTTGGAGGGCATCACCGACTCAATGGACATGAGTTTGAGCAAACTGCAGGAGATGGTGAAGCACAGGTAAGCCCAGTGGACTGTAGTCCATGGTGTCGCAAAGAGTCAGACACGACTGAGTGACTGAACAAAAAGCCCTTATCAAGTCCTTTGAGAATCTCAAAGCTACACTAATAGAAAATAAAACACAATAACAACAAAAACCCAGAGAATTTTAAGCCAAACATGGGTGAAAAACACGAGATTTTTATTTTAGACTTACTCCACTAAAAATGTATAGAAGTGAGTAGAAGCTGAATTTCAGGCGGCAGAAAAGGGAGGTTAAGTAGTAAGACATGAGAAGTGAGAACAAGAATAGAACAGTCTTTTCACAAGACTTGACAACAAGGGGAAAGAGAGATGAGGCAGTGGCAGAAATGATTGGCAACAGGAAAAATCTGACATGAGGAAGGCGGTAAATGATGGAGGAATATACCAGAGGAGAATGTCAGGGACACTTACGGAAAACAGGAGGGCTGATCTTAAATAAGAAAAGGCACTTCCAGACAGCCAGCAAGAACCTACTGGATAGCACATGGAACTCTGCTCAGTGTTGTGCGGTGTCCTGGATGGGAGGGGAGTTTGGGGGGAGAATGGATACATGTGTATGTATATGGCAGGGTCCCTTCTCTGTTCACCTAAAACTGTCACAACATTGTTAATTGGCAAAATACCCCAATACAAAATTAAAAAAATTTTTTTTAAATTTTAAGCTTTATAAAAAATATCCCACATAGATCCCCAAACAAGAAAAACACCTAAAAATAAGACATTTTCATCACTGAATTTTATGGATTACAAAGAATAAGGGTGGAAACAGCTATTGATACAGAGGTATATAGATACTGGAAAAACACATAGCTTTGACTACACAGTAGTCAAAGCACTTTGTTGGCAAAGTAATGTCTCATAATGACAGATGGAGGGACAAAGATGATGAGGGAGATTCAAACAGATAAGTTCTTTCTTTTTATGTGGTGTTAGTAGCCTTATCTAAAGAAGGAAGGGCTTCTACGTGGCTCAATGGTAAATAACCTGCCTGCTATTGCAGGAGACATGAGTTCATGCAGGAGACATGCTTGGAAGATCCCCTGAAGAAGGAAATGGCAACCCACTCCAGTATTCTGGCCTGAGAAATCCTATGGACAGAGGAGCCTGGCAGGCTGCAGTAAGGGTCAGACATGATTTAGCAACTCAGCATGCATGCACAAAGAAGGAAAGGTTAGTACAAGTTATCTATGTAGGTAAAGAGAGAAATGTCATATCAAGAAACAGTGATGACAGTTGCTGAGAAGTATAGTCAGCATGAATGTGCTAAGTTATTTCACTGGTGCCCAACTCTGTGCGACCCTATGGACTGCAGCCTACCAGGCTCCTCTGTCCATAGAATCCCCCAGGCAAGAATACTGGAGTGGGTTGTGGTGTCCTCCTCCAGGGGATCTTCCTGACGCAGGATCGAACTTGCGTCTCTTGCATCTCCCACTTTGGCAGGCAGATTCTTTACCACTAGCACCACCTGGGAAGCCCATAGTAAGCACAGGGTCTATAAAAATATGATGGCAACAAACAACGGTATATTATATATATAATAATATATATCAATATATTCCCCAGTAGAGTTCAGATCACTATTAGTTATAAGACAAGGAACAGGGAGGTAAATATACTAATTTCAGGAGCTACTAATGACCACACATTTGCCAGTGCTGGGAGCATATTCCTTTTATATATATTAAAAATAGTTTTGTTTCCTTCTGGGTAAAAGTTTAAATAAGTATGGCTTGGTTAAAATTAGCAAATTAGAGATTGTGTCCTATTCTTAAAGAAGATTAAATGAAACAATATATAATCATGAAAAATAAATGTTGATAGATTCAAATCCCATTGTTCTCACCAATTCGAGTGATTTTATTATATGAAAGTTCAAGACTTTGGATATTAGTGCAGCCATCCAAACCATGAAGAGAAGTCAATTGATTTTTATTAAGAAGAACGATGCAGAGATTTTCCAAATTTTCACAGTTGATAGTTTCAATATGGTTTTCCTAAAACAAAGAACAAATGTAATTAGTTTTATTTCAATGGCTTACTAATGAAACATTTAAAGCTTGCAGAAAAGAAAAAAGATGATATACTTGAATTTAAATGATTATCTGAGTCCCTAACTTTTAAGATAACTATGTAGAATGTTATACTATCTGAATGAAAATATTAGGCAATCAAATAAATAATTAACATTTAAACTTATTAATCATCTTTTAAAATAGAGAAAATATAGAGGATCAGTAACAAAACATTTCAAACTATCTGAACAAGAGTGAACGATTTGGTCACAGTTGCTAACAAACTTACTTCAAAGAAATCAAACACTGAAAAATTTGAAATCTACCCATTTCCCTTCCTCAGTTCCTTTTGTGATGTCAATACCGTGAATTAGGTATATATCTTATATGAAAATTTATACTTTTACTAAATATAGATATCTCTTCAATACAGAATATTGGTCTCAAGGTCAAGATCATATGTCAGGAATACAACAGCATTCTCTGTTTTAAGGCTTCAGAAAGATAAAGTGAAAGTCACTCAGTCGTGTCCGACTCTTCGCGACCCCATGGACTATACAATTCATGGAATTCTCCAGACCAGAAGACTGGAGTGGGTAGCCTTTCCCTTCTCCAGGGGATCTTCCCAACCCAAGCATCGAACTCAGGTATCCCTCACTGCAAGCAGATTCTAAGCTAAGCCACAAGGGAAACCCAACAAAACTGGAGTGGGTAGCCTTTCCCTTTGCCAGGGGATCTTCCCAACCTAGGTGTAGAACTCAGTTCTCCCTCACTGCAGGCAGATTCTGAGCTAAGCCACAAGGGAAGCCCAACAAAACTGGAGTGTGTAGCCTATCCCTTCTCCAGTGGATCTTCCCAAACCAGGAATCGAACCCAGGTCTCCTGCATTGCAGGTGGATTCTTTACCAGCTGAGCCACAAGGGAAACTCTCAGAAAGATAAATGGGCTTTTAAGAATCTTAATGGTATAGTCCCACAACAGTCTCTCAAAAATATCTATGAGTATTGTCTTTGTTAACTGGAGTAAACTTAATAAGCATAGGGAACACAAAGTTTAAAAAGAAAATCATATTGGTGGAAGCACTGTCAGTCTAAACTGAAAAGAATCAAAACTAAAATGTAACTCTAGCATCCTGCCCCCAATCTTCTATGAGAAAGAAACAGATTGAAAAAAATTCTCACTGCAATGCAAAAGGTGTGCCTTGAGAATGGAGTTAAAAGACTATTGGGCAGAACCAAGAGTCAGAGAGAACTATTCCCACGGAGCAGAACCAAGTCCTTACTAAGAACTAATGCTACTTTCTTAGCTATGGACCAAGGACTGCCATGAGCTTCTTGTTCTCTCCCACAGTAAAGGATAAGGACTCTTGCAATCAACTAAAACCTGTCTCACCAGCATGCACTGATGTGGGGGAGTGAGAAAAGACTACTTTTCCCTTAACTTTACAGATCTCTGAGTTGAAAGAACTCTCTCTGAGCAGATCATCTCCACTTGGATCTGATTTAGATGAGAAGATTCTATGCTTCAATTCCAAGTCAGATGTCATAAGTTCATAAGACTCAGGGGTCTTTGGGACATGAGTCCTTTTGCATGCGGGAAAGATACAACTCATTAGGAACCAGGAAGCAGATTGCAGATTATTATTTTGTAAGCAGTTTCCTATAAACTTCACAACCCAATATTCACACATACAGTCCCCACCCACTTGAACTGAAAGCTTTGTGAATAGAATATAAGCTAGTATGATGCAGGCAGATGCTTGATAAGCCCTAATATTGAAGATTATCTTTTTGGAAAGCTCACCCTGTAAAGATGCCCGAGGTGGTGGGAGGGGACAGAGAGAGACATAGAGAGGGAGGGAAATTTCAACCTCCCAAGGCACCAGACATATAACAGAATGTATTTGGATATTACAGCCCCAACTGCAAAGTACATGAGACACCCAGGCAACACAGTATGAAACAGATGGAATGCCCAGAATAAGTCTGGCCTCAATTCATGGCCCACAGAAGTAGGGTAAAATAAAACGGCTGCTTTTTTTAATTTACTAAATAATGCGGTCATTTGTTATGCAGCAAAAAGTGACAAAACAATAACTCTGTCACCTATGAATGAAGATTACTTCCCAGGTCATACCACCTAAGCATCTTTCCTGTATGGTTCTCACAAATTTTGGCCTTTGATCTCTCTAGAGCCTGAGTTCCAGGCTATTTTATTAAATGTGCCTTCAAAATTGTAATTCCTTAAATGTACACCTGAATCTGTTTTACATTTGATTATAAAATAAATAATGATAGCATAGGACACACCTGTGCATCAATGTACTTCAGTTTTTTGCAGTTACTTAGACTGTGCAAGGAAGTTAATCCACAGCGCCGAAGAGACAGAAACTGAAGATTTGGACACTCTGCCAGTGTGGAGAGACTACAGCCTGGCAAGTCTTGAAATGTTATTGTTGCAACCTAGAGAATTAAAAAAAAAATCACAGTGTATCATTATCCAAATATAATGAAGACAAACTATATTCACCTTGAAAAACTGTTTTACATTTTTCACCTAAAAAAAAAGTAATGCTCTATATTGAAACCCACTTTTATTAACAACTCAATTTCATTTAAGCTCTCTGGCCATTTTGCCACATTTCTTCCCCTCATAGAAAGGCAAAATAATGTAATCATTCATGACCAACTCAAGTTCAAAGGTAATACACACAGAAGCAATCATAATATAATCATTTATTAGTTTACTCCTTGACTTTTCACCAAATTCATTTTCCTGTTCTTCATGTCTCTTGGCATTATTTTCAGGATTGCACTATATAAACATTTAAGATCTGTGTTTGACAGTATCTTTGGAGGCTTCCCTGGTGGCTCAGACGGTAAAGCATCTGCCTACAATGTGGGAGACCTGGGTTTGATCCCTGGGTTGGGAAGATCCCCTGGAGAAGGAAATGGCAACCCACTCCAGTACTTTTGTCTGGAAAATCCCATGGACAGAGAAGCCTGGTAGGCTACAGTCCATGGGGTCACAAAGAGTAGGACACGAGTGAGCGACTTCACTTTCACTTTGGGATATCTACATAGTATCAGAAGCCATAACAGATCGGGAACAGATTTTATAACCAAACTGCCATGCTTCAACTAGAATAGCTCAGCTCTCTTCTAAAAATGAAACAAGTTTAACTGAGAAGAGATATTACAAAACCTGTAATAAGTCAAAACATGCAAAAATAACTGAACCATGCAGTAAGAACAACATTCTATTATGTTTCTGTGTTATAAAAGTATGAATCATCCTTTACTATTGAATAATGTATATACCCAGATCATATAGAATCTGCAGTGTAACAAATCATGAATACTTATCATACATTTATAACATTTCCCATCATTGAGATGTTACCGTGCGCTCACTACTTCATAAAGCTTTTATCCTAAGGAATTTTTCTCTTTTTAAGACTTTTCAAATAAAGAAAATTCAACATCAAAGAATGTATTGATCCTTATGGTAGGTATATTAAGGAATATACTTATAGTTCTATAAGAATATATCAGATATAACTATTTTGAGATTACTGAAAAGCATTCCATGAATTAAACTCAGGATCTCTCACCTAAGTAAACTTGGCACAGTAATAATGTAATGATATGTTGCTTCTTCACTATAATTGAGTCTATGCACTGAAATAAATATATAAACTAAACTGCTTTATAGTAAGAATACTTTCATATTGCCACATTAGAAGTCCTAAGGCCATATTTCCTGTGCACTGAATAACAATTTAAAAATTATTAGCTTTATAGTGTATACTAGCATATATACTAGGGTATAACACATGCAAAAGAAATTTTAAAGGTGTTTTATTGAAACTGAACGCATTATTACTTCAAAAAAAGCTGGGGAAAGCATAAAATTCTTAAGCGTGTAACTCCTCTTCATGTGGAATATTTCCTGTGCGATAAAGTTTTACATTTACATATTTGTGTAAATGAATGGGAAGATCATACATTCATGGAAACAGAACAAAGGGATTAGTCTACCCCTTACTTTAAGTAGCAAAAGCAATATCTGGTATTTTTTTAACATTTGGTGAATGAATTTTCTAGTTTCAAAATGATTTTAGGAATTTCTCAATTACCAATAATCTAAAACAATTTTTGAAATGAATTTCTTTTTTATAACTTTTCAGAAAGAAACATATTTACCTACATGTGTCAGGATAACTGCTGCCTAATGTCCCTATGACTTGTCCAAAGAAGATACTATAAATTCTAAAATTAGAAACTAATTCTACAATAACAAACTAAACAAACTAGAATCGAACATTTAAAAACTGAAAACCCTACAGCTGAAGCTTTATAGTAACAAATGCTACTCTACCATTTATATTCTCCTGCCCAATTTAATAATATACTGCTTTGTTAGTATTGTTCAATTGCTTGGTTGTGTCCAGCTCTTTGCAAGCCCATGGACTGCGGCACACCAGGCTGCCCTGTCCTTCAGTATATCCCAAAATTTGCTCAAACTCATCTCCATTGAGTCAGTGATGCCATCCAGCAATCTCATCCTCTGTCGTCCCCTTCTCCTCCCGCCTTCAATCTTTCCCAGCATCAGGGTCTTTTCCAATTAGATGGCTCTTCACATCAGGTGGCCAAAATATTGGAGTTTCAGCTTCAGCATCAGTCCTTCCAATGATCAGGACTGATTTCCTTTAGGATTGACTGATTTGATCTTCTTGCAGATCAAGAGTCTTCTCCAACACCACAGCTCAAAAGCATCAATTCTTCAGTGCTCAGCTTTCTTTGTGGTCCAACTCTCACATCCATACATAACTACTGGAAAAACCATAGCTTTGACTAGATGGACCTTTGTCAGCAGAGTGATGAGTCTGCTTAAGTCTAGATTTGTCATAGCTTTTCTTCCAAGGGGCAAATGTCTTTTAATTTCATGGCTGCAGTCACCATCAGCAGTAATTTTGGAGTCCAAGAAAATAAAGTCTGTCACTGCTTCCATTGTTTCCCCATCTATTTGCCATGAAGTGATGGGACCGGATGGCATTATCTTAGTTTTTTGAATGTTGAGTTTTAAGTCAGCTTTTTCACTCTCCTCTTCCACCTTCATTAAGAGGCTCTTTAGTTCCTCTTCACTTCTTGCTATAAGGATGGTTAAGTCATGGTTGCTCAGTCGTGTCCGACTCTTTGCAACCCCATGGACTGTAGCCCACAGGCTCCTCCATCCATGGAATTTTCCAGGCAAGAATACTGGAATGGGTTGCCATTTCCATAAGGGTGGTGTCATCTGTATATCTGAGGTTATTGACATTTCTCCCAGCAATCTTGATTCCAGCTTGTGCTTCAACCAGCTCGGCATTGTGCGTGATGTGCATGGAAGTTAAATAAGCAGGGTGAAATATACAGCCTTGATGTATTCCTTTCCCAATTTCAAACCAGTCTGTTGTTCATGTCCAGTTCTAACTGTTGCTTCTTGACCTGCACACAGATTTCTCAGGAGGCAGGTAAGGGGGCCTGGTATTCCCATCTCTCGAAGAATTTTTCAGTTTGTTGCAGTCCACGTAGTCAAAGGCTTTAGCATAGTCAGTGAAGCAGAAGTAGATGTTTTCCTGGAGTTCTCTTGCTTTTT
The DNA here is from genome assembly GCF_042477335.2 of Ovis canadensis. NCBI lineage: Eukaryota > Metazoa > Chordata > Mammalia > Artiodactyla > Bovidae > Ovis > Ovis canadensis. The sequence continues at coordinate 126,982,141 of NC_091247.1, read as the reverse complement.
CTATGATCCAACAGATTTAGGCAATTTGATCTCTGGTCCGTCTGCCTTTTGTAAACCCAGCTTGAACATCTGGAAGTTCTCGGTTCACATACCGTTGAAGCCTAGCTTGAAGGATTTTGCACATTACTTTACAAGCATATAAACACAATTAAGTTCTAGTTATAATGTAGCAACCTCTCTAATTGCAGTATAGGAGTGACAGCTGCTGCAGTATACTTGTCAATGGTGTCTACTTTTGAATATGCAGTATTTCTTGGTGTTTCCTCCTCCCTTGTACTGAACATTTAAAAATTTCCTGGGACTTTCCTGGTGGGCCACTGGTTCAGAATCCACCCTGCAATGCAGGGGATACTGGTTCAGTCCCTGGTCCAGAAAGATTCCACATGCCATGGGGCAACTAAGCCCCATAAATGGCAACTACTGAGCCCACACACCACAACTACCTAAGCATGTGCACCTAGAGACCAAGCTCCAAAACAAGAGAAGCCACCACAACCAGAGGCGTGTGAACAACCAGAGGCGTGTGAACAACCAGAGAGCAGCCCCTTCTCGCTGCAACCAGAGAAAAGCCCATGTGCAGCAACAAAGACCCAGAGCCAAAAATAAGTTCAATTTTAAAATTTCCTCATGATACAGCAATTTATTTTCTGTTGCACTTTAGATTTTCCCAAACATATGAGATCAAATAAACTTTTACACTAATAATTTTGATTGTCATTAATTTAGTTGCTAAGTCATGTCCGACTATTTGTGACCCCCATGGACTGTAGTCCCCCAGGCTCCTCTGTCCAAGGGATTTCCCAGGCAAGAAAATTAAAACTGAAGTGGGCTGCCACTTCCTCCTCCCTGGGATCTGCCTGACCCAGGGACTGAAACCACATCTCCTGCATTGGCAGGCAGGTTCTTTATCACTGAGCCACATGGGAAGTCCAATCATTTTGATACATGCATGAAAATAATCACACAAGTAAAACTGCTTTATGCTCTAAAAATTAAGGTCAATATAGAATTAATGCTCATAGGTGTTCATCAGCGTGTGATCAGCCTGATAAAAGAGCAACTGGGGCATAGTGAATAGTCACTAAGTGCTTCTCAAATAACTCAACAAATGCATTATCTTAGCCCTGTGGCAAAACTAAAATATTTTAACATTCATAGTTGTGTTCCCATATTACCAAAGGGTACTATAAAAATATTTGGAAAACTAATATTTTCGGTCTCTCATGACTTAAAAATGAACTGATTCATAGAACCTAGTGGAAGTCGCTCAGTCGTGTCCGACTCTTTGCGACCCCACAGACTGTACAGTCCATGGAATTCTCCAGGCCAGAATACTGGAGCGGGTAGCTCTTCCTTTCTTCAGGGGATCTTCTCAACTCAGGGATCGAACCCAAGTCTCCAGCATTGCGGGCAGATTCTTTACCAGCTGAGCTACAAGGGAAGCCCAAAACAGTCCATGGAATTCTCCAAGCCAGAATATTGGAGTGGGTAGACTTGCCCTTCTCCAGAGGATCTTCCCAACCCAGGAAATGAACCGGGGTCTCCTGGATTGCAGGCGAATTCCTTACCAACCAAGCAATCTAAGACTCATTCATTACATCTTGATAAAATATCACAAATTAGTTTTCCACTAAATCATCTATATTTCCCCCAAATCCTTGACAGTTTTGATAAACAAAATGACCTAAAAGAGCCACATATGTTTTTATAGAGTTCACTCTCAATTACACTTGAGAAGTTCAACCCAAGCAGTATCACTCATCTATGGTAAACTGTAATTGCCAAAGTAACAGAAGCAATGAGTGTTATGCTTTGTGTTAACAAATTCGTGATTATGCCACAATCTCAAATCTATCCAACCTGGAGAAATAATTTTGTTTAAAAAATCAGCTGCAAAGAGACTGAATCTGAGGTTTGATTAGTGGCTTAAATGAACGAGAACATAACTTCAACTAAGGCATGCAGCATCACACCACCACTCAATTACAGTCTTCCTTGAATGAAGTGAGACATTCTGACCTAAAAGTTAGTCAGCCCCTAAAATGTTATCATCTTCCATGCCATACTGTAAAGCCATAGAAAAAAGTCCTTAAGCTATACTCTTTTTTTTTTCAGTTGTTATTTAAGGCTAGTTACCATTAGTAGCAAAATACTCAAAAGAAAAATGAATTAAAGCATTCTGCTACGGGGAAAAAAAAATGTTAGTTGTCAGTAATCCCAGCTCTTCAGTCATATCCTTCTGGAGTACTATTCCATATAGTAGATGATTCAGCATTTTCAACGTTCTAACTTACTTGATGAAATAGGCTAATCATAAGTCCATTGCCGTTCTCTTCAGATGTTTGAGACCACATTTGACAATGATCATTATATACATTACAAGCCCAAGACCAAATTCTTCACATACAGTATTTGAAAACGCAACAATCCTATAAAGTAGGCATTTCTCTTCCCAGTTTATAGAAGACAAAACTGAGGCTCAGAAAGAGCAAGGTGACCCAGCGCAAGATGACACAGCCAGTAAATGGCAGAAAGAAAATGAGAACCCTGATCTTATTTGATACATTAAAAATAAAAGTCTACAGTAACGTATTTATTTGTTTAATGCCTTTTTGCCTACCAAAGTCAGAAGCATAAGGGCAAAGATGGGTTTGTTTCTGTCCCTTTAATCTAACGATAAATATGGACTTGATCATATGGGATAGATGAATATTCGCTGAGTGAATGAATAAAACAATGTATACATATTAACATTAATGTTTCCTTGTCTAAGTATCTTGCCTATATCAAGAAATCAAATAAACTTTATATTTTGAGCTTAAGGCCTAAACATGTGTATTTTAATCTTAAATCTTTAATCTTAAATCCCTTCTAGTATTTAATATTCTTTCCTGTTTTTCTACACATATGTTAGTTTCTGTCTTATTTTTGATTGAAACTATGTTTTAATAAGCATAGTAAATTAGTAGCATTTGGTGACAGCTACTTTAGTTTTTGTCTTTTGTTTTTATAATGCTGTGTAATTTTTTTTTAATTTTTTATTTTTACTTTATTTTACTTTACAATACTGTATTGGTTTTGCCATACATTGACATGAATCCACCATGGGTGTACATGCGTTCCCAAACATGAACCCCCCTCCCACCTCCCTCCCCATAACATCTCTCTGGGTCATCACCGTGCACCAGCCCCAAACATGCTGTATCCTGCATCGGACATAGACTGGCGATTCGATTCTTAGATGACAGTATACATGTTTCAATGCCATTCTCCCAAATCATCCCACCCTCCCCCTCTCCCTCTGAGACAGCTACTTTAAATTTCAGGCTTCCCTGGTGGCTCAGAGGTTAAAGTGTCTCCCTGCAATGTGGGAGACCTGGGTTCGATCCCTGGGTCGGGAAGATCCCCTCGAGAAGGAAATGGCAACCCACTCCAGTATTCTTCCTGGAGAAGGAAATGACAACCCACTCTAGTACTCTTGCCTGGAGAATCTCATGGACCGAGGAGCCATCTACCACCTTTATATAGCGCGTGACTAAATTACAAAAGGAGCCACTAGGTGGTGCTGTGGTCCAGGACTAAAACAAACCAGCTCCAAGCTGAGTATCAAGCTACAATTTTTCTACTCCAACTCTACTTTTCCAGATGACTCCATTGTTAGAAGCCTAATAATGCTATAGGCCCCTTGAAAATAGGTTTCAAGATATAAATCAAAGCTCTTCATAGTGCTTCACTGAAGACGATGCACTGAATAATTTTAATTGAGGAGATCTTTTAAGTACAACTCTTCTCAAATAGGAAAAGTATTTCATTAGTAACTCCATTGACTGAGAAAATTCTTAGATTAAATAAAAAAGAAGACTCTGAGAAACAAAGAACATATTAGTGGTTACCAGTGGGGAGAGGAAAGTGGGGAGTAAGTGAGTAAGTAAGTAAGTAAGCTACAAGGATATGTTGTACAATACAGGGAATATAGCCAATATATTATAATAACCATAAATGGAGTATAATCTTTAAAAATTATGAATTACTATATTGTACACCTGTAACCTTTTGTACATCAACTATACTTCAGTTAAAAATAAAAATTGCCTTATATAAAGATTTTTGAAGTTACATTTTAGAGAACCAATTAAAATTCAGTATGTAAAAAGTATTATAAAATACCTGCTGTAAAGTATCCCAAGGACCACATCGAAGAATTTCTAGTGTATTCAAAGGGGGCATTGTGTTGACTGGGCATTTTATAAGTCTCCTTCTTCTAACAGTTTTCTTCTGTTGATTTTGCTTGAAAATTTCACACCAGGGTTTAAATGATGTTATCCAAGCTAGCCTCTTTTCTTCAATAGAAGATAGAAGTGTTTGCTCTCTAGAGCAGGCCACTGTATTTTCACATTCAGCTGTGTTTTCATGACATTCTTCTGGAATTTCTTGAATCTGAGACTTAAGAGAGTTTACTTCTTTAAAAACCAAATAGTTCTTTGCATTATAGCCACCCAAATCTTCACAAGGAGCATCTACAATATAATTTTGCTTGTTTATTTTGCCTTCTACATTGATCACAGCATCATTAGTGTTAAAAACCAAGTCACTATTCAGAGCACTGCCTTTTGGGTTCTCCTCTGCTTCTTTAGATTTTAAATAAATTTCTTCTTCTTGTAGTAATGTATTTTCCCCTATATCTTCAGATTTTTCTAATTTCAGTGGTACTGGTTTTTGTTTTATTGTTATCACTGAAATTTCCTTTATATTATTTTCTTCATATAATGTTCCTAACTGTCCTGATATTTTTTTTTCTACTTTTTGCATCTTATTCTGTTGGTTATCATCAATTATTTTCTGTGATTCATTGTCTTTTACTTCATCAATTTCTTGATTATTTCCTAATATCATTTGGGTTTCTTGTCTCATAGTTTCATTTATGGAAGGTTTCAAGACATCCTCTTTTTGTACTTGAGACTGTAATTCTTGCAACTGAAACTGTTCTTTGACATTTTCTTTTAGATGCAGGTTTTCCAATTGATTTTTTTGATCTCTGTTTTCATAATTTCTTTTTGGCTTGACCAATTCTTCTGAACATTGTACTGCTAGGTTTTCATTTTTTTCTTCTACTTTAAATACAGCCAAAATTGCTTGGCTTGACATAGATTCTTTTAATTGCACTTGTACTGATTCTTTCAATACAAGCTCTCTATCTACATTTTTTCTCTTATCTGACTCTTCAGCTAACCAAGGGGAAGCATCTTCCCACATTTTTAACTTTCCATCCCCTAGCCTTTTGGCTCCATCATCCTTATTCTTTGATGTATCCTCAATAGATAAACGTTTGGCATTATATTCTCCCTTCTTTAATGCTCTACTTATTATCAGCTGTTTTCTTGCAGCTTCTCCCAATATCAATTTTTCCATCTTTAGTAGTTGCTCCCTTTCTTGTCTCAGGATGTTCTTTTTTCCCACATATTCTTCTTCTCTCCTTTTCCTTCCCTCTTGCATCTGCTTTTCTATCTCTTCTTCTCTTCTTTGTTTCTCCTCTAATCTTTTCCGTTTTTCTTCTTCTATCTGTCGTATTTTTGCTTCCTTTTCCTTCCACTCTTGTGCTTTCTTTTTCTTACTTTCTATTTGTTCCTTTATGATTGGGCCATATTTTTGGTAGGCCACAAATGCTTTATATTTAGCTTGAATTTTTACAGCTGCATTATGCTGCAGTTTTGACAAACACATTTTTTCTTTTTCCTGAAGGTCTTTAAATTTTGTTCTTTCTTCTTCCATTTGTAAATGTAAGTTTCTAATAAATTCCTAAAATAAAGTAAGATATATAGTAGTCAGCATAAGCTAAATGTGAAATATTACTAAAGTATCATGTGAAATATAGATTAAAACAAATACTGAAACTGAAATCATAATAAAATCAATAGAAAACTTACTTACAGGAACTAAAGTAATTTATTTAAAAGGGCATATTTATTTTTAAAAAATATTTAAGAGCTTCTATCAATTTAGTAAGCTGATACTCTAATATTATGACTTCAATTGAAATTGGGGAATTGAGCAATTCTTTGATGATAGAAAGCATATGCAGTCAGAATGACACAGAGAAAAGGCAAGAAAAGCCAAAATCTAAAATTTGTGTAGGAGAAAAGGACGTCAAAGTTCATAAGATGGGTGTTCTGATAAAAGAGACCCCCTAGAGCTGGCAGCACAGGGACTGCAGAGACAGGCGATGATTTTATAAGTTATAGTATAAGGAAGGTGAGGCAGGAGATACACCTAAGTCTAGTTATATATCTTATCCTGTCTATTAGGAGAGCTGATAAGCCCATAACGCACTGAGAGGTAATCCAGAGTTGGGTGAGAATATCATTGTCACTAAACACCTAAAACAAAAGTAAACAGATCCACAAAATTGGGCAAATATTTAGAAAAACTAACACAAATGATGTGAAGTGACAAAAATGCTTCAATAAGCAAAAGGAAGGTCCAATTTCTGAGAGAACTATTTAAGTAAAAGCTAAAGATATTTTTAAGAAAAAAATGTTTAAATAAGATTCTCATATAAAAAATGAAATGCAAGTGCCCAAATAAAAACATATGACTCACTCAAACAAACAAAAATCAAGATAAAATGGTTGAACAGATAAATGCCTATAACAAAAATTGAAATCCTATGTGTATTGAATAGTAAATAGACATATTTTATTTTTTATTTCCACTTGAAGAGTTACATTTCATATAAAAGTTTACAAATAACGGTTTTTATTTTGATTTTTTCAGTATGAAAAATTGCCTTGATGGCATATTATGATGTAATGCTAACTGCTTGTAGAATAGTTAAACGTCAGTATTGAAACCTAATCTTTAGCTGCCATCTTATAGATACAAAAGAATGTTCACCAAGCATGTATTTTGTATTTTGTTGCATTGTACACTGCAACTAATAAGCCAAGGAATCGACATATATTAGGTGTGTGTACTGTTTCTAAAAACCACAAACTAAGAATGATAAATTATCAATATAGTTTAGTATTTGCTAATTTTACTACACTCTTTTGTTATATATATGTAGGGAAGTCATAAGGGATTATAAATTCTATTTGAGTAAAGATTAAAACCATATATTTTATGATAAAGGGCTTTTAACTTAAGATGGCCAAAGCAATGATATTATATATTTGCTGTAAAGAGAATTATAAGAGTTTTATTTTTATGATATTAAAAGTTACTTAATAAAGACTTGTCTCCATTAAAAAAAAATCAAAATTAGATGTTTCCCAAAACAATATACAAAACACAAAGTTATGAAATATACGAAGTTCAGGTGTAAAGGCAATCAACACAGAAACTTCAACATATGATTAACAGGAGTTCCAAAATAAAAAACTGAGAAAAACTGAAGAGAAGAGAATCATAGAAAAATATTTTCTAAACCAAAAACAAAGGCCTTCAGATGAGTCAATTTCGCGCACACACACACACACACACACACACACACACAAAATGATGGCTCATATAGTAAACACTAACAATATTTCAGAACACTAAGGAATATAAGCTCTATGAAGGCAAGGATTATTTCTGTTTTATTCACTGCCGTATCCTGAGTCCTCACAGAGAGGTACCCACCTGGCATACAGTAGAAAACCAGCAAATATGTGTGGATGAATGCAAAAAGTGAAAAATCTTAAAGCTTCAAAAGACGTTAGTAAATGAGCATCAGATTTGCAATCAAAGACAGCATGCGCTTCGTGTGTGCTTAGTCGCTCAGTCATGTCTGACTCTTGAGACGCTATGGACCGTAACCTGCCAGGTTCCTCTGTGCTTGAGGATTCTCCAGGTAAGAATACTGGAGTGGATTGCCAAGGCCTCCTCCAGGGGATCTGCCCAACCCAGGATTGAACCCAGGTCTCCCACATTGCAGGTGGATTCTTTACCAGCTGAGCCACAGGGGAAGCCCAGAGATGGCGTGTGCAAAAATAAACATGTAATGGAGTTCTATCTTTAAATTGCTAAAACCAAATTGTAATAAACCTCCATTCTGCATCCAAGAAAACTAATCAGTCAGTTTTAAAAGCAAAATAAAAACATTTTCAATTGTGCAAACATTGAGAAAATTTCCTGTCCAAAAGTATACTTTTGACAAGTGTTTAGCTCTATACTCCAAGAAAGGAGAACTGAGTCCAGAAAGCAGAGGAAGACTGAGGATTCAAAGAACACTAATCAGAGAGAGCAAGGAGATCAAAGAAGTCCATCCTAAAGGAAATTAACTCTAAATAAGGACTGATGCTGAGGCCGAAGCTCCAATACTTTGGCCACCTGACATGAAGAGCTGACTCATTGGAAAAGACCCTGATGCTGGGAAAGATTGAGGGCAGGAGGAGAAGGGAGCAACTGAGGATGACATGGTCCGATGGCATCATCAACTCAATGGACATGAGTTTGAGCAAACTCAAAGAGATAGTAAAGGACAGGGAAGCCTTGTGTGCTGCAGTCCAGGGGGTCACAAAGAGCTGGACACGGCTAAGGGACTGACGGAACAACAATGATCCAATGAACCCTTAACACTTAGCACTTACGTTTTTTATTCTGTCTTCTTCTTTCCATCATTTCATCTAAGGAGGAACATCAGCTGCCAGTTTACTGTTGCTCCTTTTTAGGTAATGCACCTTTTCCTTGACTGATTTTAAGATTTCCCCTCCTTATTTCGAATTTTAATAGTTATACTATTCAATCCCAAGGTGTGATTTTCTTTGTATTGACTCAACTTGGGGATCTTTACTCATGTTCAAGTTGAATTTTCTAAAACAATTTGAAACCATTTCAACTATTATTTCTTTACCCATAGGTTCTGCCCCATTCTCTCCTTTCCTTCCAGATTACTATTTTATACACATTTTTAATATTTTCATTATGTATCACATATTTCTTGTTCTCTTTTCTGTTTTCCCCATTTTTGTCCTCTCTGTGATTATATTTGGGCATTTTCTATTGACTTTTCTTTAGCTTCAATAATGTTCTCATCTGTTTTGTCAAATCTAATGTTAAACTTATCCACTGAAATTTTACTTTTTTACACTGAACTATTCAAGTCTAGAATATATACTTTGTGCCTCTGTGTTGTGCTAAGTTGCTTCAGTTGTGCCCAACTCTTTGTGACCCTATAGACTGTAGCCTGCCAGGCTCCTTGGTCCATGGATTTCTCCAGCAAATACTAGCGAGAGCTGCCAAGCCCTCCTCCAGGGGAAGAATATATACTTAGTATTACATTAAAGATTCTAATTTTCTTTTCATATCTCCTATCTATTTTGCTACTGCATAGTAATTATGGGAATTTCATGGCTCTCCTAACTCCAACGTTTGGATTACCTGTGAATCACTATTGTCTTTTTTTTCTTGTCATTCCTATTGAATCTGTGTCTTCACATGCTTAACCAACATTTTTATTTAAAGATGGATAGGATATGCCTACTTTTCCAGGAATGTGTTTATATAAACTAAAAAAGACTTGGAAAAATACAAAGAAAGGTAATATTTGTAACTACATTACAGAATTATGGGAAATTTTACCTACTTTTTACTTGTAATTACTTAATCTTATATAAAAACTGAAGTGTAAATTAGTTAAAAATTAATAAACATGTCATGTTAAACTTAAAGGGATACTTAACACATTCAATTAGTTGCATTAAAGAAATGCAGTAACTTTTCATAACAATCCTCAATCATAATGAAATAACGGTATGTTTCCTCATACATAATGTTTCCTCAAACATAACAGTATGTTTCTTCAAACCTTAGAAGAAATTTTACATTTACAGTTTTACATAGACATATTCACTAACTGAACCAGTTTACCTTCTGTGTCAGGATATTTCATTTCAAGGAGAGTTTCCAGTGACTAAGTATTTTTGAAACTTGAGTAAATTAAATCCTATACCAACTAGGCAATATTATTTTAAAATATTCAGTCCAAGCATAGCAATTTATTTCAAATGGAGAATGATTATTGTGCTGCCTACAAACAATAAATACATACCTCATGCTGTTTAAATCTCTCATTCCATATTTTCTCCTCTTTATGAAGTTCATCATTCATCTTGTCCTGTTCTTGCTGAACAAATGATAATATTGAAATATGATATTCACATGTCAAAAATATTATGTTTATTTTGTGTGGCTCTTACAACATATATTAGTAAACAATGGTTAAAGATAATAACTCACCCAATGGCCCCCAATTATTAGTACTGGAATAACAAATTTGATCTCAACTTAAAATATCATAAAATGATACCTAGGTTTCCCATTAGCACATGAAGATATCTGTAA